>NC_051154.1:151180792-151480792 GCF_013339745.2 Dermacentor silvarum
GGCCTGGCTGTTGAGCACGATTTTGATGGCAGTACGGGTGCGTTAGCGGCGTACAGGGACAGATAATCGCTGAAGTGAAGAGATAACAGACGAACGAAGAAATGCACCGTAATATTGTGGACATGTGAATTCAATTTGCCACCACCACGCGTCGCACGGTGAGCTTCGCTGTCACTCCAAAGGTAATAAAATCCGAAACTCTCCCAGTGACGCAACTGAGATGTTCGCCAACCACGAATTTAGTCAGGAACGCTGACTCAGGCATCTAGCAGTGCATTTTATTTTGTGTATAGAGGCCCCGTTTATGTAATGCACGCAACCTACGCGCTGCTTTGTCTCTCCGCCTACCTTCTTGAATTTTAGCAGCTTTGCAAGTCCTTCCCATCCTCTCAAGCTTCTCACAACAACTGAAAAGTCAATGGAGCATTGATTATCAATACTGGCGGAAATGGCTCGCTCATCAATGGTGATGAGGCGATATTATATGCAGAGACGCGTAAACACCGACTCTTCGCATGTCGTCCGCTACTGAAGCAAGCAAGCAAGCAAGCAAGCAAGCAAGCAAGCAAGCAAGCAAGCAAGCAAACAAACGGAGGACGGACGTACAGACGGACAATCCAACGACAAAAAAAAAAAAATCGAACTACTGTAGGAAACTGGCGTCTGATCCAGCCAGCCATGATGTATTTAAAAAGAACCTCGTGCAAAGATTGCTTTGAACGCTACGTGCATGATAAATTTTAAAGATGTGTTTGAATAAAATGCGCTAAAGGAGTGAAAGGTATTGCTCTCTCTCTCTCTCGGCAAGAAACCTACTGTTTCGAGCTTGGGTGCCAGCATGGCGCCAACCAATCAGTCACCGTGCATTGGTGTTGCAATTTACCGTTGTTCCACAAATGTGCATGCATGTACTACTATGCCCTTCGCGAGGGCAAATCAATATTTGCCTGCGTATTTATTCTAGGTCAAATTAAAATATTGAGTTTGTTACTGTATGTTTTCCCGCCTCCCCTTCCCCAAATATAAAAACGAAAGGAAAGAATAAAACTCTTGGAATCGTTGATTTCCTGGCTTCTCCTGCTATTTAACTTCTGCAGGAGGCAAGACCAATCCCTCTATCTGCGGCAGCTCGCTTCTCACATGTAAATGTGCGCTTGTAGCTGTGATTTGTATGGCAGAAGTGGTGTTTGGCTAGGCAACTCTAAGCTATACGTTTCCCAGAGACTTCCATTCCATGAAAGCTACGTGATCATCTAACATGGCGGCGCCAAGACTGTCCGCTTTAGGCATCACGGGCAGCCATTTCTAACCCATTTGGCGCCCTACAAGGAAGTGAATGGCGTTGTGGACTTTCGGCACACATTTCTTCTCACCTCAGCAGCAAATTTCAGGCACTTTCTCGGTGGTCTTCTTGAGATTGACTCTATAAAATATTGGTGCACGAAGGCCTATAGCTTACGGTAACACAGAGGCATCTCGTCATGGCCTTCGATTGGCGTGGCTTCAGGCAGCATACGATTGAGATTGAAGCACTCACTGATAAGAGTGTTTTAATAGACGCACAGGTACAAGATAAACAAGGGGATAAAAAGAAATAGCTCTCGTTCTATGCACATAAATAGGTGCAAAAGCGGAAGGCAGTGCGTTATTGGAAAACACACACACACACACACACACACACACACACACACACACACACACACACACACACACACACACACACACACACACACACACACACACACACACACACACACACACACACACACACACACACACACACACACACACACACACACACACACACACACACACACACACACACACACACACACACACACACACACACACACACACACACACGCATACGCACACACACAGACACATACACACATGCACGCACGCTCGCACACACGCACACACGCAAATGCACGCACGCACATATATAAATAGAAAGAAGTGCAGGCGCACGTATCACTGCAAAACCTGCACTTCTTTTAATTTATTAAACACCGGATCCGAAGAACACACACACAGATATATATATATATATATATATATATATATATATATATATATATATATATATGACGGGCTGGTTTTTTTTAAGTTTTTCGCCAATTTGTAAAACACCTGTGGCGCACAGCGTAATTCTTGTCCTTGAGCTGGATTATTGGAAGACGCGGACATTACCTGCCGGAAAATGGAAACACATATTCAACTATTGCAGTTTATGAACTGTAGCCCGAGAATTTGTAAGACGTATTCAGTTTTTTTTTCTATCTCTCTCCACTTGCAATTAATGCCCGGGATGACACCAGTTTCGAGATATTATTTCCCAAAGTCTCGGACGAAATACAGGCCCGTTCCAGTTACTTTCGTGCTTCAGTGCATGAAAGAGCGCTTTCATAAAAAAGGAAGTGGAACAGTGCACTTTTGCGGAGAGTTTGATGGCGCATATCTCCTGTTTAGTGTCATACTGAATATATATATATATATATATATATATATATATAATCATATCGTAAGAAGCCAACAAAAACAGACACCAAGGACAACATAGTGGAAATCACTTGTACTTACTAATTGAATATTGAATTAAAGAAATGATAAATTGATGGAAATAAAGTGGATGAAAAAACAACTTGCCGCAGGTTTGGAACGAACCCACGTCTTCGCATTACGCGTATTATGCTCGTACCACTGAGCTACCGCGGCGCCATTTTGCCATCCACTTCCTGGGGTATTAATGTTTTTTTACTAATAGAAGTAATCCTGGGAGTGTTAGCCAGCGCCACCTCTCACAAACCTTGGCGGCCGATGTGGAATATCCTTTCTGCCGCAGGCGT
Organism: Dermacentor silvarum; assembly: GCF_013339745.2. Classification (NCBI taxonomy): domain Eukaryota; kingdom Metazoa; phylum Arthropoda; class Arachnida; order Ixodida; family Ixodidae; genus Dermacentor; species Dermacentor silvarum. The sequence goes on from NC_051154.1 coordinate 151,183,642, forward strand.
CACGAGTGCGTGATCTTTTTGGGCGCAGGCAACTGGCCAATAAACTCACATATGCTACCTGAAGGCATCAATGTTGCCGGATTCATAAAGGCATCAATGTTGCTATATAGATATAGCTTGTGATTTGCAGAAAGCAACAGCAACACCGACATTTTGGCCGTTAAAGGCGGCTGTCGAGTCCAGCAATGAGCGGCGTTAGTCCCGCAAAATCACTTTTGTTGCCGGTGGGGTCACGGCGCGCAGGCACGTAGTCACGGAGACGGTGAGGTAAGTGCAGCGTCGCCATATGATCTTGACAACGCTAATAGTCTCTACCACAATCTTCAGAAGATTACAGCCGCTTTCATAGAGCAGCAGACGCGCGCTCTCCTCAGCGCCGTCCATTGGTAAGCAGGATATTCAAGATACACCCTGCTAGTGAAAAACTCCGCGAAATGGCCTTTACCGAGTTGGTCTAACTTTCGGCGCATCTTTTTTTATATGCGTAAGCATTTCCATGCTAACCCAACGAGGAAACACGTCCGTCCGTCCGGCCGTCACGTAAGACGATCGCTTACAATAAAGGCCAACCTCCATGGAGCGAAAAAGCGACAAACTTTTGACGGCGGCCGCTCGGCGACGGCCGCCCGCCGCTCGCCGTCGAATAACTGGCTGTTAGCCGCCGATACACTCCTTCCAGATATTCGCTGCCCAGCGAACCGTCGCCACCGGAAGTCGTATGGCGCGGTGGAGAGCGCGAACCAATCGGACCATAGCGCAGAGGTTGGCTTCTGTCGGGCGCTCGTCAGCGGGAATATTGGTTGTTGACGCTTGGCTACTGTTGGGCTATTTCCTACATTCGCTTCAAATGCTTGTTTTCCGGCCCCATTTTTCCTCCTTGTTTGTTGTTCTGCCTCAATGTTCTAGTAAATAATATGTGGTCATTGCTTGTTTTGTTTACTCTATGTAGTCAGAGGCTTCGCTTCCCGATGATGCTCTGCACATGCATACCCGCAACATGATGCCTTGCATACCGCCGTGTTTTGTAAAGACGTTTCATTGACGTTTGCAGAGTGTTCATCACTGGCAAATCCGAGAAAAAAAATGTCACAGTTTCGCCCTAAGGGTGAAGCAATGAATGCGATAGCAACACAGCAATGTCATAGGAAGTAAGGTGAGCGGCCTTGGTAGCAATATGAATTGTAGTAAACATGAGCTGATTAAGTAAGCAGGTGTGCTGCGGCGTAAGTAGACCGACATGAAGAGAGACTCGATGACCACGAGAAGGCGCGTGTGAAACGGTGGTGTTGATGAGAAGCGCTTACCGTGGGCAGCGCGTGCGGAGGGACACACCTGTAGTGCTGCACTGCCGATCTGGGCAGCATTGCATGTGTAGCGTGCGTTGGAAAATGTGGCCCGACTATTACTAACTGAATGAACAAGCGTGGTGTGAGCGCGCACAAACAAACATGAATAGATCACACTGAATGACTGCAGCCAACGACTGTCAAAACGCTGGCAGCGCAACGTACATACCTTCGGCCGCGCAGCGGGCGAAGGTACAGTCAACCACAAAAGTTTGCGGACCACGCGAGCGCGTGGCCAAGAGCCTCTTCGCGACACTTCCGCTACGTCACCAGCGATCGACAGCAGCGCTACGTTGAAGACGCATCCCTCCTTAAATCTATGGCCTGTCTATTTTCGCACTGTGCGCAAATATTTTCTATCTATCTCTTTCAACGTGACGCGCTCTTTGTTAGCCAGGGCTATTTGCTTATATTTTGAGAGCAGAATATCAGTACAAGTAATCAGACAGCGTATTCTTCGGCTGTTATCAGTTCTATTTTCGCGTAGCCACGCTGTTTTTTTTTTTCGTGAGTGCGTGAGTGAGCGGTGAGGCAGCCATGGGACACAGATGCTTAGTCAGTAGGCAGAATTTTTCCGTTCCTCCCCCATCGCTAAGTGAAAGTAGCGGCCGGGATTTGATCGCCTGCGCCCAGGTTTTGCTGCGCAAAGCCCGAACCACCGCGCTGCTATAGTGGTTACGTTTAGAAAAATAAGAAATAATCGGGTGCGATGACTCTTTTTATAACCCTTTGCGACACGGCGTCCTCGTTTGGGGACTCGAACTTCGGAGGCGCGTCCCACGCCACGTGTTTCTTCAAATGACCTAAAACTCAGTGTGCACATTCGTGTCCGCTTCCTGATGGGACAACTAGCGGTCAGTTAACTTCATTGTCCTGCGTATTGCTGCAGATGATCACTTTGCTGGAGACACTACCATGTTAGACAATCGTTCGACGTGCCGCGTTCCAAGACCAACGTCAAGAGTATTTTTTTTCTCCGGTCGACACGAATACAACTGAAAAAGCAAGTGTGCATGCGTTTCGGGCCTAATAGTTGATTCTTTTTATGCAAGCATTGAAGCTGACGGATTTCAGAATAATTAGATAATGAGTTATACGCTAATTATTTTTTTTACTGAAACTCGCACAAAACAGCACATTTCTTCGTCTTCTTTTTTGGAATGTAATAGTGAGCGTCTTGAAATGATGCCATGTGCATTTGACGCATTTGCAGACAGTGCATCATAATTCGTGTCTGAAGGGGATGAATTTATTCACAAGACATTTACAGAAGTGTCATGAAACATAGGTCTCTCAATGATCTAGTAGGAAGTGAAATGTCCGCCGTTTTCTAGCACCTTATTGATGCGTGTGGGCATCGACTCGTACAAAGATTCAGTAATCTCCGGTCGACCGCGCAGGCTTTCCCATTCTTGTGCGATCGCTTGCCACAGCGTATCGGCCGTGCGGCCGCGGTTGGCTCGTGTGGACAGCCGTTTCTTCAACATGCCCCAGACATTTTCTATGGGATTCAAGTCGGCGCCACATGGAGGCCACTCAAGCTGGCAAACAGGATGTTCTTCTAGCAATGACTGGACGATACGTGCTTTATGGATCGGGCTGCGGTCGTGTTGAAAAAAATAGCAGCCGTCGCGGAAGGGACCGCCCAGCGCATACGGAACGAGGTGTCTAGTGATGACGTCGCAGTACCGTGACGCAGTGAAGGGCCCTTCCAGACGCACAAGGGGACCAAGGCCATCTTTGCTGATTGCTCCCCACACGCTCACGGAACACCGTCCACTGGATAGAACACTCTGTGTGTAATTAGGCAGATATCTGCAAGAAATAGCATACAATTGGGTTCCAGCGGCGCGTCTAAAAATGTTGTGATTCCTCTTGCGTATGAACTTTATAATTCTGTTATAGAGTTGCAATAGAAAACGTGCAAACATCATTAGATAGTACTGAAAGACCCACTGGCAGCTTTTAATTAGCTTCAGAGTAAGTAGTACTATGAAACAATCGTTAATGTTTTCAACATAATACCACTACAGAAAAATCTCGTAATGTCCAAAAGCTCATTTTACGTGAAACATGTTGTGATGCAGAATTAGCTTCGTGAATTAACTGCCAATACACTGTAAACACACCTGCAGTTTAGTGGACGCCAAACCCGCTTCCGTTGGTCCCAGCGCGTGGAAAAAGTTGACTCGTTGCTAAAGATGACATCGCCCCATTTCTCTGTTGTCCAATCTTTCATTGCTGTAGCGAACATGAGTCGTTCTTGTAGCTGGCTGTCTGAGAGGCAGGGCTTCTGTGCTGCTACGAAAGACTGCAGGCCAAGCTCACTCAGCCTTCTTCTTACAGTCTCAGACGATACCGTGAGCGAGAGCGCTTCTCGGATATCCTCTGCACTTTGAAAAGGATCAGCCACGATGGCGGCCGTAATCAGGCGATCCTCTTCCTCAGTCGTGGCCCTTGGACGCCCACTGCGCTCCATATCTGTGAATCTGTCATCGTCGCGGAAAGCTTGAATAATCCTATTCACGGCAGTCCGGCTCCTGTTGGTTCGGCGGCAGATTTCACGCTGAGGTATTCCCTCTATAAATAAACGCACAATGTGCCTTCTTTCGTCAAGTGGAACACGCAGCGGCATCTTTCCAAATTGGCAATCACCACGTGGCCTGAAGCAAGTCTACTACGTTTTCAGCGACTGATGCGAAGATGCGCCTATGTGTGAAAGAAAATTTTCTATGCATCCGCTTTTTCTTTATTTTTGATGACAGTGAAACACCTCCCTACCCTTTCTCTCAAGACGCAGAAGCAGCAACACTCATTGGACCAAGATGCTGCCAACCAAAGTGCGCCAGTAAACGTCGCGTAAAAAAATCGTCGCAGCGCTTCGTGAAACTTATCTACCCACTGGCACACCAGTCGACAAAGGTTGCAGTGATTGCTCCGATACTGCTATCAAGCCAGATATGTGACGGTCTTATCGCAGACAGCGCTCTGCGTCAACACAACGAACTAACAATGTCATGCACGGGAATAAAAAATTAACAGGCAGGCGAGTACCAAGAGGGCTCATATCCGGGAGAGCGCCCCTGTCGCCGCTAGGTGGGGTACCGCTAGGTGGCGCGGATAGGCAGTCTGGCACGCGCTCGCGTGGTGCGCAAACTTTTGTGGTTGACTGTACGTACGGTCTATCGCTTCAACGGAAACTGAGCGGCGCATAAAGGTCAGAGCCGTGTGGAGATAAGAGGCGGTGCGGTCGAACGAACGACGAGCGCGGTTGTTGGCAGCGTAGAAGTGCGCCCCCCCCCCCCCCCCCCGCTCCTTCCGGCGCTGGCTTCCCGCTTCCTTGCTTGCGCGTGAGAGAGATAAGAGACTGTTCGGACGAGCGACGAGCGCGGTTGTTGGCAGAGAAGTGCCCCCCCCCCTGCTCCCTCCGGCGCTGGCTTTCCGCTTCCTTGCTTGCGCGTGGGAGATTGAGTGCGTTCGCTCTCCGTGATAGCGCGCGTCCCCGCACGCTTCCGCTGGGGCATACGGCGCGCGGCGAAGATTTTATCTATACGGAACCTCACGGCGACGGCGACGACGACGGCGACGACGACGGCGACGGCGACGCCGACGGCAGAAATCCGGTTGAAGTGTCCATATAATTGCTATCGCAATAAAACGCGAGCGTAGGTGCGGCATATGGGCGACTCGCTATTTATTTCATGGGTATATATATAGCAGCTTGCGCTTCCATGAATATTACACTCTCTGAGGGGGGACGTACCCATTTTGGTGCTGCTGCGGCAGCGGGGAAGCGCCCAGCACACGGTTCAACTTGGCGTCCTGAGCCGTGGGATCGCCACAGCGTCATCTTCTGGTGGGCCCAGAAGGCTCGGAGCCCACCCTGCAGACATCTGACAGACAGAATATTGATGTCGTATGCTGTTAGGCCCACGTATACTAACGTCTTAACGCTTTGGACGCCCCAGACTCCTCGATAGGACAGAGTGACACTTGAGACCAGTGCTCGGGTGTTGGTAGCGACTTGCTCTAAGACAGCGGGTAGCATGTACTTGGCACACTTTACCTGATGGGCGCTTGATAGGGGAATTCTCGTTCCCAAGGATTACCGCCTGACCCTCCCTTGTGACGACCAGGTCCGGTATCCGGGTGCCGTCTGGTGTGCGGTAGTGAGGTTCCTCCTTCACTGCCAAACCGGTTGCTCTTAACCGGTTTGCCACGTAGCGAACAAGAACGTCATGACGTTGAATCCGCTCGTGGTGTGTCCTGTGACACTTCTGAGTTATGTGACCCAGCGACTCTGGCTCCAGGCAACCCCCTCGACACTGGGTGGGGACTTGGCACCCGCGCTTCAGCCAAGTCAGGTTAGGCAGCGCGTTGATGTGAATTTTCTCCAAGTTGATGAACTCCCGTCCCCGTAGGAACGGTTCCCCCTCTCCGAGCCAGTTCGTACTGCCCTTTGCCCGGTGGCATCCTTTTAGGGCTATGCCATCTGCGCTGGTGTGCAGTTTGTTCTGCCAGAATCACTGACTGTCTTTGGTCGTTCGCACTGTCTGCCCTCGATACACGCATACACGCATGCTCTGCCTGCTGTGCTTGTGACGTAGCATAGTTCCTCCGCGCAGCGCCCCGGCAGACTGCACTTTCGGATTCGTGCAAACCTGCCAGGCATCGCATCCGCATCCCAGGAACCAGCGTACGCACACATGGAACTCCGAGTCCCCCATGCTCAGTCCGTGCATAGAAGAACCCAAGCGGGACGTTGTAAGGGAGCACGAGCCACCTCCTCATTCCCGCACGTGTGAGTGAGTCGATCTTCAACAACAACTTTGCCGTGACAGGGCCTAGAACCAGTCTGTGGTATACAAGCGTGGTATCATGTAATACTTTAGTACGACCAGCCTCTGTCGTGGTTTCAGAGGTGCTTTACTGATGTTGTTAGGCAAGGCGCGTACTTCCTTGTCCACAGCTGTTCTTTCTTTGCCAACTGCTTGAAAGCGAATTCCCAGGTAGCGCCAGCATGTAGCTGTGTTCACTTCAGGGATGTCCACTCTGGAAAGTGGATAGACGCTGGTCTCGACAACTTTTGTGACCTTGTCGCGGCCGGAGGGAAGCATTGTGAGCGTGAGCGATTTACTCGCGTTGATGGACATTCCACGCTCGGCCAAGAACACTTCGAGGGCGCAGAGTTGTTGTTGCAGCCCTCCCGGCGTGGAAGCCATGACGACCAGGTCGTCAGCAAACGCCATGCAGTCGACTGAAAAGTCGCCGCTTTCGAACTTTAAGTTCTTGTCACAAGTCGCCAGCCATTCTTCGATGACTAAGTTGAAAAGTAGAGGTTACAGCCGATGTCCCTGTCTTACCCTACTGTCGGATGAACCGGCAAGGTTTCGTTTGCCATGGTGAGAACTGTGGTGGAGGTTTCGTAAAAGTTATCGACGTAATCTACGAACTCCGAAGATAGCCATTTGCGCTTCATTCCTCTCAGAATGGCTGCTAGATTCACTCCGTCGAAGGCCTTGGCAACATCGACAGATGCCATACACAAGGGCCTTTGCTTGCTCTTTGCCTCATCAACGGCAGTTGCCAGAACCATTATGTTCTCGGCACAGCCATCGGTTGGTATAAAGGCTCTCTGACGAAGGTCAAAGTTCATAGCGGCCAGTAGCCTGGTGGCATAGATCTTGTGCAACATGCGCACCAACACAGATGAAACTGTGATAGGCTGGAAGTCTCCGGCATGCGAGGCTCCCGCCTTCTTCGGGATAAATGCTGTCCTCGCATGCCTTAAGCATACTGGTAACCGCTTCAGAAGAGCCATAGCATTGAGCAAAACGTGCAGGAACACTGAGGGAACCTGGCGAAGTTGCTTGACCGTGAATCCATCTGGTCCTGCAGCTGAGTTAAGGGGCAACATGGCCGCCTTAATATCATGCGCACTGATGACACCGTATGGGTCTATCTCGGCTTCCACCTCCACTTGTTCAACACTGGTAGAGACAGTAGCAGTCTCCGGTGCTTTCATGACAGAGCGCCACTCTTCCAAGAGTGCCTTTGAGTCCTTTACGTCGTGTGTTGCCTGCCCATCGAGCACTTAACTAGCGCACGCACCTTGGTTCTTCTTGAACCTCTCTTGTGTTTGGGCGTATTCTCGCCCCTTGCGTTTGCGCTTACTCTCATGGGTGGGATGTGTTGGGCGCTTTGATGGTACAGCGCTGTCTTTGTGAAACACATCCCTGAGGTAGTCGTTCAGTTGTAAGGCAACACCGTGACCGTCTAGCAGCCGCTTGACTTATCTCCCACAGCCGTGGCGCTTGGTACGACGATGGCGGTTGATTTTGTACCAAGTTCGCCAGTTCTTTCCTTGTTGACTCTTTCGAGTCTGGCTGTGACTGAGGGGGAATAGCATCAGGAACCTTCTGGCCACTTAGACTTCGTGACTCAACCGCTATGACCACATCGTCTGCTTCAGGCACAGCAGTGGCTGTTTGCGTTGCGTCAGGCACAGCAGCGACTGTTTGCATTGCTTCAGGCACAGCAGTGACTGTTTCAGGCACAACAGTTTCGAGGAGTTTCTCCATGAGCTTTTTATAGCGGTTGATTTTCCTGTGCGACTTGATTGAGTCAACCGATCGATCCTTGAAGCATTCAGCAAGGAGCTCGTTCAGGTTCCTCTTGCCAGCTTTTTTCGGCTTTGCTTCTGACTTTGCCATCAAGTATTCCTCCTTAGGCGTCCAGCGAGCTTTCACTCGCTCGGTCACTATGTCTGCATTGTAGGAAGCAAAGTGGGCTTTCCTTCTATGCAGACTTACCCCGACTTTCGACGTAAATGCTCTTCCACACTCGGGGCACTGTAGGTGGGAAGTGATCACCACGGCCTCTTTGAGGGGAGCTCTAGAACTTGTACACTGTGGTACACCGGCATTCGGTTGTACATGGTTGATAGCACGTTCCCTTGTGCTTTCCGGATTCGTGCACTGGGCCTTTTCACCACAGGACGTGGTGCCTCCAGTGTTTCCTGTCTCTACCAAGTCCAGCAGAGGACTTGTCTGCTGACTTTTAGGTCTCGCCCCCGTTCGCACCCAGGATGACTGCACTTCTGACTGTGATTGTGCTGCTGGATGGACTGAGTGACCCTTTGCTGGTTTCCGACGGAGACATTGTTCTGGCCGTGCTTCCTCATCAGTCTCACTGCCCGATTCATCAGAGAGACTGATGCGCCGACCTGTTTTCTTTGGTGGGGCCCAGCTGTCTTCGGAGGAGTCGGTGTCCTCCGGAGTCTCGTCTCCTCCTGACTCTCTTGAATTCCGCATCCCTTTTGATGCCTCAGCACGTCTTGGCCGTTGGGAAAGCGCTGCGATCGACTCCGCCCTTCTCGGGCTCCCTCCCGGTAGAGGCGAATGGGGTTCCCGGCATGTTCCATGCGAGGTAGACTGTGATTGACCAAGAGAGCTGCACCCTCGTTCAGGTTCAACACTCTGTGCAGTCTCCAGCCTTGGCACACTTGCTGGGACATGATGTTTCATTGCCGTTTTGTGTACACTCAGTCCACGAGAAGTCTTGAAGTAGCATTTACAAACGCTACACACTACCATCCTTCTGCAGGGGGACCCATACCCATATACTTCTGTAGGGGGACCCATACCATCCTTCTGGGTCACCAACTCGCTCAAGTCCTGCCGCACACTGAACGCTTGGGCTTGGAGCAGCCGCCAGTCCGTGACTGCTTTGCATTTTCTTTGTTTTGAATTTCGTGCCAAGCTATCTCGGGGCAACTGGGTTCGCCGCCCTGAAGCCCCACTTACCACCACTTTTTCAGCCAACAGGCAGGGGTGGACAGTCTTGTGGGTAGGCCTCGACAACTCCTGGTCGTGTGAGGCATAGACTACTCCTGGCCACTTCTGCTACCCAATTGTTGAACACTGGCCTCTGCAACTCCTGGCCACTGACAACCAGATGCCTTGGGCCTCGACTTCTCCTGACCCATCAACCTGGCCGCACATGATTTCATCCGTCATGATCACTGCGGTCTAGTCGTGAGTAATCTCGGCAGCTCCTGATAACTCCGACCTGGCGCCTTTGACTCTCTGTCATCGCAAGGAAGACAGGGTGCAGCAAAGCCTCAACTTTCCTGGCCTACTGCAGCCAAAGCCCCGGCTGTAACCTCGACAGGCCCTGGTTACAGCAGATCTCAACAACTCGTGATCGATGCCATCATGGTGCTGACGACTCTCGACACCTCCTAAGCTACACCATGGTTGCCACTGTCTCACCTCTCCTCACAGTGACAACTACCGTGGGCTGTGGGCCTCGGCAACTCCTGGCCCCTAGCTGAAGCAGCAAGCCATATTCCCTTCAGGTCTGAGCGACTTTGGGTCCCGACCATGACCTTCTCTACATGGCCTCAACACCGCCTGGCCAATCCTATCGATTCGGGTCTTCAGAGTCCTGACTCAGGAAGACCACAGGTTCCTGGCCCAGTTGTATCCACTAGCCTTCCGCATCATGGCTCATGGATAGCTCAGCTGAAGCCGTCCGTTTCCCGGCAATAAGCTGTCGATGGCCTCGACTTTCCTGGCCTATGGAGAACTATGCGCCTTCCGATTCATGAAACATAGTTTAGCAAGTTGACGCCATCAGAATCTCAGGCAATCAACTGTGCTATACCATGTGCCTTCCAAGGCACAGCTCATGGTTAGCTAAGCCAAAGCCATCCGTCTCCAGGCTGTCAGCTGTTTGGGGCCTCAACTTCCCTAGCCCAGGAAATACCATGTGCCAATGGTTCCAGCCCATGACTTGGCCAACTGAGCCATCCGATTCTTGGTCGATCAGTTGCTTTTGACCTCAACTTTCCAGGTCGGAGTTGGAGCTTAGATGCTAGGTTTCAGCCCGGCGTCTAGTCCAAAGCCCTGCTACCGAGGCCAGTGGTGTGGGCATGTTTAGCCTCATCACCGGTTGATGAGTGGGGCCCCGCCCTCAAACATTGGCCGTCTTTCCTGACGGTGGCAGGGATACCACTACGGTGGTGGTTGGATTTCATCCCTCTGCCGTTTTGCCTCCGCTCTCTCAAGACTACGGGCTGTGCGGTAGGACTTGCCCGAGCCTATGTCACTTCACTTAGCCTACTGGACTTCCGAAGCATGCCCAGCGTTTCCCGGCGGTAGCACGAGGAGGTGGAAGTGACGGGAGCGCGTTCCCAGATTGCTCTCGGAGCGGATCCAGTTGATCTGCTCCAGTAACTAGACCCTGCCTACTCTCCCTGCTACTAGACCCTACCCTCCGGCACGCCGTGATGCAAGACCGCAACCACGTCTACCGGGGCCAGGCGCACGAACAACCAAAAGGTCATCCGCACCCACAAGAGAGTCATAGTTACTCCCGCCTTTAGGAGACAGAAGCGAGCCTTCTCGCAAGCTTCGTACGTGACCCCCCATTTCGGCGCGTGCCTTTGATATACCCTTTCCCAGCTCTCGCGACGCAGCGCAACGACAATAGTAAAAATCGGTGCCGCCTTTGTGGCACCTCGCGGGGCGGGGGGGGGGGTGCTAAACCTCTTTCACGTGGCGACAATTACGGCGTGACGACAGGGACGACCGTGAGTGCCGATGGTGGTTGCCGGGTTTGTCAGGATCTTTTTCTCGGGAAAAGTCGGTTGACTACAACTGTTGCAGTGACGACTATGGCCGCTATCGATGCATCGCTGCTTCTCTTCATGCTTTTTTTTAAAGCAGCAAGTTCTTTTTCAACTGGAGACGATGGTTTCGACGGACGATTGCCATGTCCGTCGTCACATAATAGCTTTCCGTGTTTCCCCGATGGCAGGGCAGGCTCGAAACCGGAAGGTGACGCGAGAAAAACTAAGCTATTGCCGAGTGGATCGAGCCGTAAACAAACACAGGGTCACAGACGAGGGATATTATCAGCCAAAAACCGACGTGTCGCGTAAAATGAAAAAAAAGTCGCAGTTTCGCCCGAAAGGCGAAGCATCGATTGCGATATCAGATTAGTAGAGAGCTATACGGAGTAAGGATAGTAGTTGTATGGGCTGCATAAACTTGGGCACATTCGCTTACTAACTGAAATAACAAGCATGGTGTCATTGCGCACAAAGCAAACATGAATAGATCACACTCGATGACCGCAGACAACCACTGTCAAAACGCTGGCGTGAGCAAGCACGGCGGCAACGAGCGAAGGTTCGTGCTTCTACCACTTCAACGGAAACTGAGCGGCGAAAGGCACAGCGCATACAAAGGTCAGAGCCGTGTGGAGATCGCTTTCAAGATACGGTGCGTGTGACAGCCCGAAGCCGTGCAAACTACAAGTACGCAGTTGCTGGCAGAGTAGAAGCAACACCCCCTCCCCCCGCGCGGCTTTCCCGCTTTCCTTCATTCGCGTGGGAGATTGAGTCGCCAGTTCACCTTGCGCCCGGCCGCAAGATACGCTTTTGGTGCCGCACCTAAACGTCACCGCCCCTCCCATCCCCCCCCCCCCCCCCCCCGACATTTCGCACGGCGGAATACATCGCGTTTGCTCTCCGCCGTGCTTGCGCTCTCCGTGAAAGCGCGCGTCCCTCGCGCGCTTTCTCTTGCTCATACAACATACGGCGCACGGCGACGATTTTATCGCCTTTGCATTTCATACGGAACCTCACGGCGACGGCGAAGATGACGGCAGAAATCCGCTTGGAGTGTCCATATCAATGCTATCGCAATAAAAAACACCCTGAATAGATTCCGGCTAACAGCGAACACTTAACTACGCACTTTTTTAGATCAGTTGCCTTATTTTACGTGTACAAATCATTGGTTTAGGCGCATTTTTGCCTTCTGCTTTCATTCGCCAACGTCTCTTTTGTAGCCTAGCTCGTCTGGCCACAATGACTCCTCGCGGGCTGCGTCGACTGCATGATTGGCGGCGTTCGCCCGCTCTTTGTTGCATGGAGTGTGGGGTGACGAATTCGCGGCGGCGCTTCGAGCTGGATTTTTCGTCACGTGAAATTCGTCGCGAAAGTTTGCTCCATGGAGGTTGGCCTTAAGATAGGGCCCGCAGCAGCGAGTGAATTGAGCTTCGTGCTGCCGCTCGCTTCAACGGGAACGGCGAGAACACAGCGCGCACGAAGCAATCAGCACTCGCAGCACTCTGTCCCGGTCGCAGATCGCTTTCAAGATAGCGGCCCCCGCGGCCGCGTCATACGCAGCCTCCGCCGGAGTATGGTTGATCACGGTTCATAATGGCTCGACGCGGATGGAGAAGGCGCTAAAGAGCGATAACCGCTTATAACTACCGGAACGTCATCAGCGCACCTGGCGCCACCAGCTGCAGTAGTTTGCTGGCGTCATCAATTCACTTTGCGCCGCCCTCCGCAGCAGTTGGTGTCGCCGCAGCGCTGTGGTTTATACTGGTCGCATCAAGTTTCATAACATTGATAATGACAGTGGGCTGCGTGGAGGTGAGCGAGTGGCACAATGCTTGCGCATACTTAGAAAACTCCCAGACGAGTTTCTGCGTGATTTTTTTCCCTATCTGTACGACGAAGAGGCGAATAACTCACAAAGCGCCCACAGTATACAAGATGGATCATGTGGAGCAAGGAAAGAGCACGCTGCAGGTGCACCTGCGCAAATGTTGCAGGTACCGTGTCACGGTGAATACCCTGGTATGGTGAATAATGTGAGCTCGACGAAAACAGGCGTTTGTCAACGCACCAGGCAAATGTATTTTCGTTTGCGGAAAGCGTCTGCGCGCTAGAACTTTGTGGGCTTGAAATCACACGACCGCTGATTCGATTCCGAGTTGAATGTCTACTTTTACGTAACTTCATGCCCTGCATGAACCAAACTGCGGCGAACGAACAAACGCAACCATCCCACTTCCTAGCTCGTAATTTACATTTTTCGCGAAATTGTTCACAATTACGAATCTAACCACAGCCTTTATGTACGCCCGTGTAAAGGCTTAGGTAAAGCGGAGAAGCGGCTTCTACTCCGACTTTACACAAACACTATGCTGTGCCCGGCAGCTCTCAAATCTTCGATCCCGCCTTTTCCGGCAGTTGCTCACACTGTGGGGAGAAGTCCTCAGACATCTACCACATGGTGTGGGCCTGCCCCTCCAATCCTGCTGTACCCTCTATCCCACACCCTACCCGAGAGGACTGGGAGGAAGCCCTGCTTGGCTGCTCTGACCTTCAGGCCAGTATTTTGTAGGGGCCGTCCCCTGAAGGGGCGGTCCCTGCATACCTCCTATGCATTGTCATTAAGAGACCCAATAAATGTTTTTACCACCACCACCACCGCGAACGCCTGGCACTTGTGCCTACCTGACGTGGACGCGGCTAGACGGGAAGCCGAGCACTGGTCCGGGCGGTCGACGGCGGCGCCTCACGGAGCCATGGCCTTGGACGGGACGTCCCGGGACGACTTGTAAAAAAATAAAAAATCATTGAGCTGAGTGCACTGCAAGAATCACGATGCAAAAAACAAAGAAAAAGACTAAAAAACAAATATCGAAAAAAAAAAGAAACAACAGCACATTTTTGTTGTCTAGTGAAATCTGAAGTATCTAATTCACAGTTAAAAAAAAAGGTTTATCGACGGCTGGCTGACACGTTTCGGCTGATTTTTTTCTCTTATGCAATGCTTCCACAATTTCTCTCGCTATCTATTCTCAGCGATGGAAAAGCACCTGCACTTTTTCGAATCCTGGGCGGCACGTGCAGTTCTGACAGTGCGTTGCTAGATGAGATCGGGCTATCGTCCTCATCATGTACAGAGGTGAGCAGCCTTGTCTAGAACGCTGGAACGGCGGCTTCCGTGGCTCTCCTGAGCCAACCAGCGACGTCTAACGCTAGCTGCTGGGTCCGACGTCTACCGGTAGGTGCTGGACACGTTTGGGCCCAGCAACTACCGTTAGACGTCGCTGGCTGGCTCCGGAGAGCCCCGGAAGCCGCCGTTCCCGCTTTCTAGACAAGGCTGCACGCATGCTCCGTAAGGCGCTTGTTTAGACATCTGCCTCTCTGGCCTATGTAGACGCATCCGCAGGTGATAGGTATTTCATATACATGCATGGTGTAAACAATGGGGAATGTCACTAAACATAAGCAAATGTGTCTGCCTTCCAGTAACTCGGAAAAAGAATCCACTTTCATATACTTACTTCTTAGGGTCTTTACCATTACAACCAGTAAGTTGCTACAAATATCTCGGTTTGACACTGACTTCTAACCTATCTTGGAATCTTCATATTGATAATGTTTGCTCATCTGCCTTTCGCAAGCTATGTGTCCTGAAACATAAACTTAGAACTGCTCCTACTAAGATTAAACTCCTCTGCTACACCGCTCTTGTGCAACCTAAACTTGAATATGCGTACATTGTATGGGACGCTTGTACTAAACGTAACATTGGTAGTCTTGAGCGTATTCAGAGAAAGGCTGTAAGATTTATATTTAACAAGTTTTCCGCATTAGACTCGCCCTCTAATATAATGCAAGCTAATGACATACCACTTTTACATTCACGAAGACACACATTTAGATTAGATTTTCTTTCCAAACTTTTGAATAAAAAGCTAGCTCTAGATCTATCACCGTATTTATCACCCTTAACTAGCAGACCCATCCGACACTACCAACAAAACGCGCTGACGCCATATTTCGCTCGTACTGACCTATTGAAGTTTTCTTATTTTCCAAGGACCATACATGATTGGAATTGCCTTACTGAGGCAAGTGATCAGATTGTGAATTACCATTTTGGAGCCTTCATCGGGTTTGTTCTTTTGTTGCTATTTATTTTGGTTCTTGCTGCTTTGTTTGTATTTGTATTGTCCACCCTGCTTGGACCTTGAGTCCGCAGTATTGAATAAATCAAATAAGTAAGAGGACCAGGAGTGGGCCGTCCAGCGGGCCAGGGCCATTGCCGAGGATCTCGAAAGATTTTTCTCCGGCGATGGACCCCTGGCAGCCTAGCCCCGGGCACCAACAGCCTTAACCGCTGGACAAATAAAGTTTATTCCTATCCTATCCTAAGTAAATATATCAACGCGCATGTGCATGGCACATTCTTGGTGGTGTGCCTGGATGCGCAGGCGTGCAGGCCACACACGCACCGTTTTCACCTTGTAGGCGTCTATCGACGTCTTCACACACCTGGCGTAACTTGTTTTTCGAAAAAAAAAATTGTGGGACCGCAACATTTATATGGGGACAGATTGCGAGCGAAGCTGTGTAGGCTGCATACATGGGCTGCATACATTATGAAATCATACATTTTTTTCATATGGCACCGCACTATGCCAACAGCGAGCTTTATTTCCCGCTTCGCCCAGTGAAACGCTACATTATCGCGGCTCGCTGTTCGCTTGCAAATGCCAATGGAAACGACGCGACCACTGGCTCCGCGGTAGCTCAATGGTGAGAGCATCGCACGCGTAATGCGAAGACGTGGGTTCGTTCCCCACCTGCGGACAGTTGATTTTTCATCCATTTTCGTTTCCATTAATTTATCATTTCTTTAATTCAATTAGTAAGTACAAGTAATTTCCCCTATGTTGTCCTTGGTGTCATTGTTTGTTGGCTTCTTATGATATGCTGATTAAAAATCGGGCCCCTTGGTTCCATTTCTCCTTGTTCACACACACACACACACACACACACATATATATATATATATATATATATATATATATATATATATATGAGGGGACGCCGGCGGAGGTCGAATATATATATATATATATATATATATATATATATATATATTCGACCTCCGCCGGCGTCCCCTCATGCGCACAGACGCTACTAAGGCTTGACAAACAAGAAATTCAGCAGATGATGCTACTGCTTCTCTAGGCGTGAACCTGTTTTACTTCACTTTTACTTTAATTTTGTTTTCAGAACTTTCGGAACTGCACATTTCCTTTCAGTTCAACGCTGCGCCAGCGTTTCTACATGTCTGCCTTCGTTGCCGCATGCCCGAGGTTTGGCATTTCAAGAACAAGAATCAGAAAAAACCTTACCGACTACCTCGAGCAATAAGATGTACTTGAATATGTGTGCGTGTGTGTTCTTGCATCCACCTTACACACACGCGTGAGCTAAGTTGCCTCATCATCTAGGCCGCTCGTGCGCATACAATAGAAAACATTTTTTTAGCTTGGCTGAAACGTACAAACAAGTGCTCGAAGAAGCATCTCCCGGAAATCCCACGTCTTTTTAGCCAGAAAGGAGAGGTGAACACGAGTAGTCTTAGCGAAAATGACGTGTGCTACGGCACCACCTGAATAAACCCGTGTCAGCCTTGGCGTGATAGCAAGACACGCGAGCTGAATCGCGTCCTGGCTCCATTTTAAGTGCGCCTCGAGCGAGCACCGCAGTCTTGTTTCTGCCGTCGGAGGCAAGCCGGAGCGGACATTGCCCCATGGGCTGGTGGGCGCACTGCGTTAAAGGAGTGTAGACACCAAATTGATATGGTAAATTGACTACAACATAAGCTTTGCATGCTTACGAGGAGTGCTTTCACGATGTATGACTGATAGCAGAAATCTAAAAGTTAATTTATTTCAACTTTAAATTCTACAAACGAAACGTGGATCCCTTTCTGCGGACTCGTCGAGATAGCCATCATGAAAACGTCCGTCTTGAGAGCAAATAGCGCGGCCTTAAAGACGCTGCTGGTGACGCATTTTCAGAGCGGCTGCACACGCGTTTGTCAAAACATAGTCGGGAGACGCAAGTGCTTGTCTACCACCTATACTCCATCTCACAAGCTGGCTGCAGCACTGTGGTAGCTACACGAATTCTTAGCCAATAAGAAGGCCGAATGCCCCTCGAGATGTACTCATCCGCGCCGCGTCGTCTGCTCCGCGTCTGCTTGCCATCTTGTTACATACTCCATGGTTGGTGGATTTACGCAAAAATATTTTGACGCCGTAACCATAACGTGCGTGTACATGCATGCGACAGCTGGGCTTCGCTTTACCTGTACGCTTTCCCTGCAGTTACCTTGCAGCCTCCTTAGCAAGTAGTACGGGCGAATACCCTTACAAATGTTCACCTTCGCTACAGCGTCTGCTCAGCGTCTACTTGGTGTTTGCTCGCTACCGTTATCGCGTACCGTTCTAGAGCGGGGTATTAAATTAATGATACAGTGAACGATTAGGCTTTTATAGCATTCCGCATCGCCACGCACCACCAATGCTTATGCTATGGCGCCCATCGGCTAACTAGAAATCAAACCAGTTTGACGGCTCGGTGCCATGTCTGTAGTCCTAGCAGCGTGAAAACAAGCAGCTGATCTCAATAATTACGACAAAACATACCTAATGTTTTGACCTCAGCTTGAGATGAGGCTTAGCGATAACGAATTCTACCCCTTGTTTCTTGCTTACCTGGCAGAGAGCCAGCAAAAAGCGCGAATTCGGATCGAAGCGGGTGGTCGGCGCTGTATGGGTGCAGCCATCTTTCTATAAGTGATCGCGGTTAGGGTGGCTATTACGGTTACCGGCGGTAACAGCCACACTAATTCTCGGTATAAGACGTGCATGCGTAAAGGTCTTAACATGTCACGTATCGCTGTACCGTATCACGTAGCGAGCAAAAATAAAACTCTGCAGTGTAGCCAACAATCAGCCAGTTACGCCCGGAGCTATATACCGCTGCGCAAGGATATTGCCTGTGTACGCCACGTACCTTCGGCAGTGCTGCAACCACCTTGTGAGATGGAGTATAGCTCCGGCGTCGACGAACGTGGGCGCACATGATAAATCGAGCAGCCGACGGATGAATTCGTTGTCGTCAATGGTTTGGTGGTTCCCGCGAACTCCGTGACGTCGGGTACTCATCATTTAGGTCGTCACTCAAAGGTTATCCACTGCTGCTGGCGGGAATTCGAAATCTGAAATTGTGGGATGGAAACTGTTTTATATTTAAGTACTGGGGACATGATCGTACATATATCAGAAGTTATTATGGTCCCCTATATGCTGTGCATTACCCGAGAGTAAAAAAACAAAAAAATCATTTCCCAAGAATTTGGTGTCTGCACTCCTGTAATGCTACCGCGCTGCTGGAAAGGCACGAACGCTTAAGTACGCGGCTACAATGTGGAGCCTACCGTAAGCGGGACACATGTGCTAGCTGAGACCGGCCTCGACGGACGATAAATGTTCAAGTGTGCAGCGCATGTGCGGTGTCAAGTAGGAGCGCAGCTTGCTTTCTTATTTGTGCAGAAACCGCCACGGTGGCTCAGTCAGTATGGCGTTCTTCTACTGAGCACGAGGTCGCTAGATCGATGCCAGGCCGCGGCGGCCGCATTTCGGTGGGGAAAAAATGCAGAAACGCTCGTGTACTTTAATTACGGTGCATGTTAAAGAACCGCTGGTGGTCCAAAAGTTGCCCGGCGGCCTCCCCTAGGCCGTCCCTCCTAAACCATCGTACAATTTTCGGAGGTTAAAGCTCACAGAGGTAGAAGTGCGCGAATGCACGCTAAAGTAGTCAGTCCTCTGCGATAAACTTAATACCCAAAAATTATATTAGCTAATAGGATCAATAATTATCGTTTAAGCTATGTGGTGTGGGCAATAAGTATGAATGACACACGTCAGCTTCTTGCACTTTCCTGGTTCTAGACAAATAGAGGAGGTTATTAAGATCGTTGGTTCGGACACATATCGAGCATACGTTTTTTTTTTATTCTCCCTATTTCCGCTGCCGTCGCATATTTAGACCACTGCATACAACTCAAATAGCAAATACCTTTTTCAGGTCGCTGGAAAGATCACACTAATACGTCTACTGCCTACCATTTGTGGCTGCAGGACGATGTCGATATGCTTGATGTCACTTGTAAGAGGCTAATTCTTCCGCATAATAGTTACGATGTACATTTTAAGCTTGTAGACATTTACCTTGAACATTCCACGTGTGCCGATTTGTTGCAATCGGTTCCCTGGAGTCATTTAGTAACTTATTACTATAAATTCTTTCTGGTTCATTCCCAAGCTTGCTCGGTAGACCACCGCAAGCATACAATAACTGAGCTTCACTGGTCGTTTTAAAAGAACTACTGCTACATCCTCATATGAAATTCCCGTGATCATTCTCCCCAAGCGCCCGAGTACTGTGAGTTATGCATTCGTTGGTTTAGCTGGGGATTGGCTTCCCAAAGTAGGTTGTCGCGAGGAAGCCAGAAGGAAATCGTAGTCGGCACTCGATAGACACCCTAATTCATGCTTATCTATGGCCTGCATGCCTTCGTACAAAGCTGTGGGGCTGTTACATTGCGGATCCTTGAGCCCTAGCGTTCGGAGGGAGAAGAGCAAACAGGGTTTTCAGAAGCAGCGCACGTAGAGGCCGGCCCTTGATATGTTCTCCGCGTGTTATCGTGCTCCAAGCGGTCGCGTGAAAACAAGTGAAGCGCAGGGTAGTAGGGGTCTGTAAATGACAACGGTCGCCCCTCCTGTTTATTTTCTTGTCCAAAGAAGCAAAAACAAAGACGAAAGAAAAATATATATGTGATCGAGTCTGGCAAACAAGCGTTGCTACTCTTTGCTAAGCTCCGAAAGATCGCGAAACAATTGTTCTCCTCGATCGATCTGCTCTACGCATGTCACTAGGAGTCTCGTTTCCTACGTCTCCTTCTGTTCTTGACTCTTTCTCAAGTGTATGGCTGCAGTTGATATGTTTTGTGTGGAGCTTTGAGTGCTCGGTAACGCGGCCTCCGTTTCTTGCTGAGCAGAAAAGCCGGCTCGTTCTTTACGTGCGAGTACTTTGCACTAAAGTGTAGGTATGTCACGACAAGAAAAAAAAAAGAAGGTATTAGAGAAAGAAGAGAAACTTCATTACGCCATACCACAGCATACCCCTACGAAAGCCCAGTAACCAAGTATTGTATTCTGTGCAAGATAAATCAGTAGCACTTTTTTTTGGCAAGCAATTTCCGTTTCATAAGGTAAAATTGTGTAAAAAAACCCAAAACGAAAGTGACACATAATAGTGCATAGTGCGTCATGCAAAAATAAAGCAGAACATTTTCGTATATGGATCAAAATACGCTGCATCATGCCAAGGACTCGTTATCTGCTGTTATTTGCAGCCGAAACGCTCAAAGGCCCTCGTTTATATATATATATATATATATATATATATATATATATATATACCGGGTGCGCGAGGTACTTGAGAAGAGAATGTTGGCCTCAGGCAGCGAGGAATATCTCCAGCAAAAATTAATAGGCACATTTTCACCAAACTTTGGGAAATACTGCTCTTATGGTTTACTTACACAATTATTCATTGAATCCACCATCCGCAGCAATAACCGATTCAATTTGGCTTCGGAAACGGCTGCATGCATGTATCAGGTGGTCCTTAGAGATGTTGGCCATTCAGTCAGCAATGGTGGCCTTCAGCGAGTCTTTTGTATTATGCGGCTGTTTGTTGACCTCTCTCTCTCTCGACGACGCCCAGGCACAGTAGTCGAGCGGATTTCAATCTGGAAAACTAGGAGGCCACAAGTTGGGAGTGACGTGGTGGTAGAAGTTATCAGCCAGCCACTCCTGGGTGACGCAGGCGGTGTGGGTGGGAGCCGAATCTCGCTAAAAGACATAAGGTCTTCCTTTCGAAACATTCTCTATCCAGGGCTTTACAACGGTGGCAAGTACCTCCACGTACGTGGCAGCATTAACGCGGAGCCCTTCTGCACGTCACCCTCGTTGCTGATGACGGCTAACACCATCACAGATGACAAAAATTTTGTGTCCACCTCATCAGCACTCACGCAAAGCCACCTGTCGTTACGGCGGTTAACTTTTTGGTCTTGGTCAAAGTTCTTTTCATCTGAAAAAACAAACAAACAAAAAACAGAGCATTCCAGGCTCCTTATGTCTCTCTAGCTTGCTTAGGCAGCACTTGGACCGGAGCAGACAATTCTCCCGAGTTTTATCGGACATCAATTGCCCCCTCCTCATGACATAGGAATAGTACCTCAAGTAACAGCGAGCCTGACAGTCGACTCTGCGACTTGGAGCTCCTTTGCAATGGCCAGAATTGACTTCCCTGGGTCGTGACTCACGATGACTTGCAGCCGCCGGGGAAAATCAGGTGTTCTGGCGACGTCTGACCCCCGACTGTGCTTTTTCCTTTTCGCCACAGATGCCACGTCACCACCAGAAAACACCAGTTCTGTCCGCACCTTGTAAACGAAAGACGTTCAGAAAGGTGGCAATTTCCAAGTCACTGTGGTGTGCGGCCAGGGTGACGAGGACTGCATGCGTTTCATTTCCTGCGTCAACCTGTACGCTTCCATCTTTTAACAAACTGCACAGTATGAATGATAAGGGGTCAACCAGCAAGAAGCCGCAAGCCTAGATAGATATGATGAGCCGGCTGGTTTCTTGGCGATAAGGAATAGTGTTCTCAAGTACCTCGCGCACCCGCGAAGTATTATATATACAGGGTGTCCTAGCCATCACGCAGCACGATTAAAAAAAAAAGAGGAATGGCGTTACGCGAAGCAAACCTAGTGCGTATTGCTTCCAGTAGAGTGGAGTAGCCGCCAGTAATTTTTAGTTACTGAGGTTTAATTAGCTAATTGTAATTCATTATCTAACGCGAGAAGTACTGTCCTAATTATCAAAGTGTCAATGAGAAAATTGCAGAGGAACATAAAAAACTCCCGATACAGCTTTCTGATGCTCAATACGTGCTACATAAATGTGTTTTTCCGAGTGTGAAAGGAGCCCGCGAATACACACAGAATTGCCGCGTGACTGGTTGCTTGAGGCACTTTGCGGGACACCCTGTACATATATTATGATGATCGAGGCGCCTTCCCCGCGCCTCGTCCGCCAGCTCGCGCGTGGCGCTTAGCTCGATATCCGGGAACCGCCGCCGTAACGGCAACATGGCGGACACGGCTAGCGCACCGGAGCTACTTTCCCGCGCAAACCGTGCTTCTCTCCCCCGGGATTGGACTTGCCCCACGAGAACACGTCACCGGGACGCGCCCTGATTGGCCTCCCGGGTGGCGGCCCACCCGGGAGTTGGTCTTTATTCTATGGCACCCTCTCCACCCGAGTTCTCGTCCGCTGAGCGCTTCCTCGCCGCGGCAGATGCTGCTCAGGGCTCTCACATTCTCAAGTTCAGCAAATGGCCACAGAGGGCGAAAAAATCGACCGCGCGGGCGCGGCTAATAAACCAAGCCTAGTGCGTTTTCGAAAAAATTGCCCCGGTGAGTTCCGTCGTCTCCCGCTAGAGGCGCCGTAGTAACCTACAAACTTACTCCCACCCTTATCGTAGTGTTATTTTATGACAAAAAGTACATATTTATTATTACTAATTATATATCCTACTTTCGAGTAGTAACACTATTGTTTTTTGTCATTATAGACGCAAAATAACGTTCATCATCATCGACCTCCTACGTGACCTCTCGCCTGGATTTAAAATTTTTACCGGTATTTCGGGACACGGCAAGCGTGGATTCATTGGTCGGTACACTTATGCTGGTTGTTTATTTGTGCTAAAACCACTTTATTGCGCTTCGACACCTCGTGTTGTTTAACTTGGGGTGAAGTGACGTGTTTTCGAGCTGAGATGTAAGCCCGAAAGCTAGGTTTTGGTCGTGAACCATGCGGAACAAGTATACATCGAAACGGGAGCCGGATTCTGCTGCGACTGAGGATGGCAATACCGGTGAGTCGTTTAACATTGCTGCTTGAATCGTTATTTAATATTCGTCTCGTTAATTCACAGGCGGATACAAGTCAACGAACTAAAACCTGCATTACACATGGTTAGTCGGGACCCTACGTTGCCGTTTCTGAAATAAACCTGTACTTGCGAGACCGTCATTATACACACAATCACGAAAGAAAGAGAGCGATATCAGAACGCGCAGCACGTTTTTCATCTCGTAGTAGCCGTGGCCTTGGGCGACTGAGTAGCCTTATCAATATTTTTTTTTCTTCGAGTCCGCCGGCAACTTCTTTCGTCCACAAAAACGATTAACCCTTTGGTAAACTAAAGTGAAAATACTGAATTTAATGTAATAAACAATTGCACGCATAATAATTAACCCATATTTCTTGTCTTTATTCTATGTGCTGCTTCTTTATTCTATGAGATGCTCACAGGCCCGCAACGAGGTGGTTACATGAAACCTTTGTTCTCGCGCTTGGCGGACAGCTACCCGGTTAGCCCTAGCGCAGCGGGCGCGCGTACTTGATCGGTCTTGCGGCGAGCCTTGGACCGTAAGTGCCGTGACTGCCGCACTGTGCTGTATATTGGGTGAATAAACCCGTGTTTGTTGGCGAACTGACTACGGAGCCTTTTCTGCGTCGTGTCGGAGAGTCGACGAACCCTGCCGTAGCGCCTTTGTGCGCTGCGGAGTGGAGGAGCGTCGTGCCCTTTTCTGACCGTCGCTCGTAGGGTAAGCCTTGTGCAAACCCATCTCCACAATATATATATATATATATATATATATATATATATATATATATATATATACAATATGAGGAACTTTTGAGTTCTGTGCTTTCAGTTTTCTTACCTTCATGGTTCGTGCTTTGCGTTCAAAAGCATTCGGGACAGGCGGAAATGTCGCATGGGAGTTACCTGACCATCGGTTCGCTGACGCGGTGTCGTTTACGGCAGATGGCTTTCATGACTCTTGTACATAGGGCGACCATGTCGCACAGGTAGCAAACTGAAATCTAGCCGAAGAAATATATTCTATACACCTATGCATACGTACCACCATCGGCGTCTTCTATGTGACAAGTTTTCGTGCGAAGTTTTAACTATACGACATTATGAAAGTAGACTAACCTCGCACAGTAAAGAACGATTTGCGAAAAGAATTATCGCCGAACTTGAATGTAGAAGCTATTTACATAAGTTTGACGGACTCTGATTTCATTGCATTTAAACAACCACTTCAAAAGTATCTAAATAATTATCCACAATCGTTTCTTTTAAAGCGACCAGAAACACCACATTCTGCGTCATCTTTCCAGTCATTACGGTAAATACCTATGAAAGAAACTAGTTGCTGGCGTATCACTGTGTGAAGTCTGTCGACAAGTTTCTCACGTCATGCACAGCAAGATCAAGTGTGCAAGAAATAACGACGTTTTAAAAACGTTTCACCTCATGCAGATTGTACTTTCAATGGCTGCAGAAGAAGGGAGTTGCAAAAACTTTAGGCAGACACATACCAAGCCGCATTCAATCTAACCACCTGTCAATCACGGCGTTGTTGATTGTGAGGGTTGTCAATGAAATCCGTTTCGTCCTTTTGTCAATGGCACACACGGTGGTCTTGGTAGGACAGGAAAATGAGACGTCCTATACGACGACTTTCTTTATTTCAAACTCTCTTCAGCACATACATTCGTTGGAGGTAACACCTGGTTTTGTGGTCTTTTATTGTCACGTCAAATTGCCAACCGGAGGAAAGCCTCACATGTTTACGTGATGCGCTCTGGTGGCCGTCATAGGGTACCGTTACATTCGAGATCCGTGACTCCTTTTACAGGACCACTGCATGCAATACACTGCTCTGTATTCAGTGTCCACGCCATCGCGTTATCGAACCTCACGGTGAAATATATCTTTGGGACATTTAGAGTAGCTACGTTTAAGTTAAAAAGAATTTACATGATACACACCATTAGCAAGAATTAAAACGCGAGCACACCTGCTCAAAAATAAACCAGGAGACATCTTACGGGTGACTGCTTCATAATGTGACGCGCAATTGCGTCGCAGCTGTTTTATAAACATCAACAACATCAACATCATCAGCCTATATCTATGTCCACTGCAGGACGAAGGCCTCTCCCTGTGATCTCCAATTAGCTCTGTCTTGCGCTAGCTGATTCCAACTTGCGCCTGCATAGGAGTCATGAGGGAGGTAGGGACCGAATACTGCACCAGGGAGGCCAATTCCTGTTCTGGTGAGGGAGTGACTTTGTTGAAGCTTAGTGTTCCTTCCTAATTTGGTTGCACCTGGACAAGTATAGCCCCTCTAGCTCTCAGCGATATTTTTTCTTTGCCGGTGTCAGGCGCCACTCCATGCCTGAAAATGTAGTCGTCACTTGAGCAGAACCCGAGCCTCCCTGATACGTGGAAAACAACGAGGACATTACACCAGACTCAGACATTACAATTACACCAGACTCAAGAACACTGGAGAGCAAGCCACAGTATTAGTAGATTATGAATTATTTATACTTTTATAAAACGGGAAAATACATCTATTTTATGTGCTTTATTATTCGCTGTGCTTTGTTTTTGGTGCCGTGACTGTACCGACCATGGAGGAAGGAAAAACACTGAGAGGCCCTGGCGTCCCTCAATGTAAAGCTCAGCGACCCCGAAAGTTGGCATTACTCCGCCACTTGTCCGGGCAGATTCTTCTCTCTTGTTTACATTTCTCGCCTTCGGCGCGCAATCACGCGGGTCTGCGCGGACGTGCGCGCGCCGTAGTGATCCGACCAACGGATTCAATCGTGATACTGTTGCTTAAGTCATTTCATCCGGAGTATTGTGCTCATCAAGAAGTTCATAAAGAACTCCGCAAGACAGACTGTGAGGCCGGTTCCCCGGCAACTTTTTCGGGCTTTTCTGAAAATAAATCTGTGCAATCTCAGTGCACAAGAATGCACAGGCGATGACCAGTAGCACACTTTACGCACATCACGACGTATGGCTAGCCCATCTGTAGTTTATGAGAACAAACACGTGTACTGGTAGTGGGTGGGATGATCCATAGCGCGCCGATGAAGAGTCCAGCAGAGGAGAACGTCGTTACGCGTGTTACGCGTTTAAATAGAATGACTGCGGCATGAGCTATATTGTTCTCACCTTAAGTGAAGCTTCACGGTAACAAAGTCCTGTGGTTTCATCCGCGCGGTGCCACAAAGTGTTAACGTGCGTGCGGCTACACACACACACACACACACACACACACACACACACACACACACACACACACACACACACACACACACACACACACACACACACACACACACACACACACACACACACACACACACACACACACACACACACACACACACACACACACACACACACACACACACACACACGCACACGCACACGCACACGCGCGCGCACACACACACACACACACACAGATATATATATATATATATATATATATATATATATATATATATATATATAGACATATAGAACTTTATTGAAGCGAAGGGGTGTAGAAGGAGCAGGTGCGTGTTACCCTCAGTCCAGGGCTTCCGCTGCCCGCCTGACCTGGCCGAGCTTGTAAAACTCTCATACGTACATCTTTAGATTACGCTTGTGTTTTCTGGAGCACCCACCAAAAAGTTTTAATAGACAAACTAGAAAGAACTCAGAGAATGGCTGCTTATTTTATTGCCTCAAGGTACCGAAGGACGGACTCGGTAACAACATTTCGGCGTTCGTGTAGGCTTGAACTGCTGGAAACCCGAAGTAAAAAAGCCAGACTTAAGATTTTTATAGATACTTCAAAGGGTATTGAAAATAAAAAAGGAAAAATGCGCCCAGTTCCCTCCAAATCGTAGCGAGAGAATAAACCACAGCAGAGCCGTCAAGCCTTATAACAGACGTGTTGATGTTATTCGTTATTCTTTTTTTTTCGAATGTAATTGAAATGTGGAATGCCTTACCTGATATTGTTGTAGATCAGACAGATGTGCACAAATTTGAATGCTCGATTGATACTTTGTATCGTGGGCACCCAACCTGATGCTATGAAATGTCAAATTTGCTTCTGTTCAACTATTTTCTCTCCCTGTAACAATCCTAAAGCGAGGGTTAACAGTATCAATAAAAAAAAAAAGAAACACAAAGTGCTAGCTCTTGAGAATTAAACCAGTCAAAACCTTGCACTCAGCCGCGCAACGCTTGAAACAGCGAAGCTGGGCTATCGTAGCCCAGCATTTTCCGGAAGTGTGCGCGAACTTTTCATCGTATTACTCATGATGATGGTAATTTCCTTTCGCGCGTCTCGAACTTACGGCCGTCACTGCGAACAGTGTTCCTGGAAGCAGTTCCTTTTCGGAGGAACAGAGGAACGCCACCGTTCCATTAAGGCTCGATGGAACTGTAACGGTAACTCGTTAGGTTTACGAAGGAACGGCAGAGGAAACGGCGTTCCTTCTGTAATGTTCCACAGCATTGAACAGACGCACGCACGTACGCAGCACATCATGCAGGGCGGATGGGCAACCGCGTGAGCCGCAAAGAACCACCTCTTGCCTGCCACGTGACTATGGTGCATTTTGTTCGTGAGTTCTCGGCTACATTTTTTTTATGACTAGGCTTCAAGATTGTCACGTGACGCCACCTCCTGTAAACCATCAACATAAAGACTGAGTTGGCTGCGGGGACCAAACGAGCCAGCGCAGATGTTGCCACCTCGTCCACGCCCGAAGATTTCTTCTCGTTCGGGCACAAAACCCTTCCAGCCGAGGAACAGAATGAGCTGTCGCGGTACTTGCTGGTACCAGTTGACTACCCGCTGTAACAAATGAAAAACTTCGAGGAACTGAAACAACTTTTCCTCAAGTACAGCATGGCAGTACCCTCAAGCGCTTCGGTGGAACGGCTTTTCAACATAGCCAACGAAGTGCTGACGAAGAAACGGGTTCGTCCGTCGGACACCCACATCGAGATGCAAGTCTTGCCGAGTTCAAACAAGGGACTTTGCTAAGTTGCAAATATGTATGGTGGACATTTTTCTTCCGCTCATACTGCAATATTGAATCAGCATTCATTAAACGCCTATTTATTGTTCCTTTCGATGCGGTTTATTCTGCAAGAAATTTAGTTATTTTGATGCATGTGAGTAACTTTCTATTTGCCCATGTGAAGCACAGTATCCTGATTGAGCATTTGAAGACTGAAGTGGAAGGTGCCATATGTGTTGCACTCGCGTTGCACGAGCACCAAAGTGCTCGTGCCTGGAGTATGTCTGGTGCTCCCTGAACAAATTCGTATAGGTTCCTTTCTTTGGATTCTTTTTATCTCCAGATAATCTGGCTGTCGGCGTTGTTTAAATTCGTATGATATACGTAGTTCGATGTGAGTTTTAAATTGCTCACTTTATTTCGCCTCAAGATTATCCGACACTATATTTTAATTATCAAAAATCAATTGTAACGTTAATGTAACGACACGTTCCAACGCGTTCCTTTCGCATTAAAGGAACTTGTAACGGGAATTCGTTTCAATATTGGGAAGGAAGGAGAAACGAGCTTTCGTTCCTGTTTTTGAGGAATGCTTGCAACACTGGTGTGGTTGCAGTTGCGCAGGTTATGAGACCAGCTTCGCTGTAGTTACCTAGTGCCACTAGTGCGTATTTGTTTTTCCCACAGCATGCCGCGTCGGTGCAAAACACCTCGCAATTATTCGCATATTGTTTTTGTAGATTCTGGACTCACGCCTGTCGGCGGCCTTGATGGTATTGGGGGCTCATGTTTTTAGGGATGAGAGCAACTGCTATGTTCGCCCGCACTTCATTTGGTAGATTCGTTAGGTCTTCGTTTGTGCACTGCGGGTGCTGGTTGAATCCCAGCCTGCATAATATTGCTCTGCCCGATCGGGAGTTGCTGAGGCGCTCCTGTTGCGACATCCACACTGCCGCCCGCATTTCAGCAAAGGTATTGTGTAGGCCTAGAGCTAGCCTAGAGCTAGGGCCTTTCTGTGGGTGTCCCATTTCGGAGGCCCAGTGCCGCCTTGTAGGATGTTCTTATCATGGCGTATACCTGCCCCTCCTCATCCTTACTGACCTCATTGTATGGTAGACTATATGTTAGCCGGTTCACTACGAGGGCCTGTGTGAGTCTAAGCGTCTCGGTTTCTCGAAAGTCTTTCCTAGTGAGGGTGACCCTGTGTATCATACGGGATATTTGTTTTATCGGTGTTCTTAAGGTATTGAAGGAGTGATCAGCTTTGCCATTGCTCTGTAGCCAGAGGCCGAGAATCCTCGCTTTCTGGACTTCGTTGATGCGTTGATTATTCAGAGAATGTTCTACGGTCCTGTTACTTTTGTTACTTTTGTCCAAGTAGTCTTATAAGCTCGGACTTGTCCGGGGCGCATTTCATGCCGCGGCTCCGGGCGAAGTGCGAGACTACATCGGCTGCCTTTTGCAGTGTCTGTTCTTTTTGGCCGAGGGAGTCAGATGTTGTCCACAGCGTAATGCCATCGGCGTATATAGCATACCCTAGGCTGGGTATTTAGTATAAGGCTTTAGCGAGTTTCCTCATACCTATTGTGAGACAACGGTTAGGTTAGGTCATACCTACTGCGAGACATTCCTGCTCGGTTATCGAATATTTCTGTTCCACTGCCGTGTGCGCGCGACTGGCATACGCAGCAACTCGCTCTCGAGAAGTGCTATCACTCTGTAGAAGGACAGCACCGACTCCATGGCCGCTAGCGTCTGTGTGCAGAAAAATAGGTGCGTTCTCATCGAAGTGACGGAGGACTGGGTCTGATGTTAATGCACTTTTGAGGGCTTGGAAAGCAAACTCACAGCCGTCTGTCCAAGTGAAGGCAGTGCCCGAGGTGAGTAGCTTGTGCAGTGGTGACGTAATGGCAGCAAAGTGGTTGATGAAGCGGCGGAAGTAAGACGCCAGGCCAAGGAAACTTCGTATCTGTTTTTGATTTTCTGGGCGAGGGAAACGAAGCACCGCAGCAACCTTATCGGGGTCTGGTCGGACGACATCTTTGCTGACAAACTGAGCCAACACTTTGGTGTTCTTGCTGGGGAAGTGACATTTTTTGTGTTGAGCTGAATACAGCGTTGGAAAGGCATGTCAGGTGGCAAGCGTATTGTATGAAGTTCATGGAGGAGCTGACACATACCTGTGATATCGGCAACGGTGGTGAGGTTCTGAACCATGAGAGCATTGAATGCCACTGGCCCGATGCCTTTGAGCAGGTGGCGCACACGGTCATTCTCCGCCATTGAGTTATTGACGCGGTGGCAGAGGGCGAGGATGTCTTCTATGTAGGAAGTGTAGGATTAGCCAGTGTGCTGAACACGCTCAGCAAGCTGCTTCTATGCGATAACTGAGCGGACAGAAGGGTTCGCAAAAATCTGCCGTAGTTGACGTGTAAACGAGGTCCAAGTGGGGAAATCTATCTCATGGTTAAAGAACCAAGTCTTTGCGACACTCGTGAGATAGAATGCGACGTGAGTAAGTTTGGAAGATTCATCCCAACGATTTACGGCACTCACGCGGTCGTACTGTTCCAGCCGTTCCTCAACGTCGTCTCCGCGAAGTCCAGTGAACACGGGGGGTCTTGTTGAGGGGTGGGGACCATCCAAGCAGGGATAGCAGCCGGGGTTGCTACGGGTGCTGCCACGTTGGGCTAATCTTGCGACATCGCCAACTGCTGTTGGTATAGGCGGCGACCCGAAAGGAGCTCCAGGTAGGTGTTCTAGGTGAAGTTAGGCAATGACCGGTAGAGTGAGAGGACTGAAGGACCGGAAAGCACTCTCCACCACTTGTGAGACAACGGTTAGGTCGCAAGTCTCTTCTTTATTGTCCCGTAGCCAAAGTCGCACAACGATAGTCTCAAGTCGTGATGATGCGTATGTACAGATGATGAGACGAAGCGTAAATACAATGTTCACATTAAATTGAATAGGATGGGTGATAGTATTGCGCCTTGCAATGTGCCTTTCTTCGACATATCGACTGTGTTAGATCTCGTCTGACCAAGGCGAATGGTGGCTTTGCGATTAGTTAGAAGGGACTTGATATAGTTGTAGATATTCATGCCACAGCCAATCTAGTTAATTCTGATAGAATCTTTTTGTGCCCCATTGTTTCTAAAGCGATTTTGAGATCTAGTGCCAGGACTAGGTGCTCTCCTTCTTGGGTATGCTGTTCATGACCTCTTCCTTTAGTAAGAGGAAAACATCCTGGGTGGACAGGCCCTGTCTGTAACCGAACGTGTTTCCGGGAAACACATTTTGTTCGTTCATGTGGGTGCTTAGTCACGATTGTATTACTTTTTCATAGAGTTTTCCCATGTATGACATTAGAGAAACTGGTCGCAGAGATTGCAGGGTAGGGGCTTTGTCTAGTTTCGGAATTAGGATTATGTCATCCTCCTTCCAGCTCTGTGGGACTGCGCCGGACTCTCAGACTTCCTCATTAAAGGAATTGGTAGGTTGGTCTAACAGTTCATCACTCATGTTTCTCAGCATCGCGTTTGTTATTTGATCGGGTCCCTGAGCCGTCTTCCGCTTTGCTGCCTGCGCTGCCGGGAAAAGCTCGGCCTTCGTTATAGATGGATCTAACTTTTGGTTTTCTCGTCCGTTATAATCGAGGTTGCACGGAGGGATTTTCTCGTTTCCGAGATATCGCGTAATTAATGCTTGCAAAAGCCCCTGATCCGTTCCTCCGAAATAACTGCAAATGTTCTGAAGGGCGCGGTTGGTAGCCATCTTGGTCATATTTGGTTCGAGCGTGCTGCGTAGAATAGCCCAGGTCTTAGACGAATTTAGTGTGTCTCTAAGGGAGTCGCAAAAACGAACCCATGCAGCTCTCCGCCTCGAGCTTTCTGCGCATACTCATTGGCTTGCTCTGAAATGACCGCGATTGTTCTAAGGAGCTTATGGTTGAGCTTTTGTTTATTCCATCTTTTCGTAAGCCATCGCCTACGTTCCCACATATGTGGAAGGTGGCGATCGACAACTGGCGTATATCTGCCATTGTCGTTAGTTGCCTAGAGGTGTTCTTATATGCTCTTTGAGGAAGTCCGCCCATTCACTGGCGTTGCTCGGGGTGCTATCGGGTATAGGACATTTCCTGTAATTAACCCAATCCGTAATCGTTACCTGGCCTATCGATCGTTTAAATTTCGGGAATGCTATGGATATGCTAATGATAAAGCGATCACTACCCAGGTTTTCGTCTAGGTTCGTTCAGCTTGCTTTTCGTATGTTGTATGTGAAAGTAAGGTCATGGAAAGTGCCCTCGCTGTCACTATTACCTAGCCGCGTAGGCGACACCAGCAGTGTTACTAGCTGGAGCTCATGCTTCGCAGTAGCTCGTTAAGAGCCCTTCCTTTGGGAGAGTCTTTTTTGTACCCCCAACTGGTATATGGTGCATTAAAATCATCGCCCAGCAGCACAAATTGGTTCTGTGTGTTCACGCGGAGTTTGCCTCTGTAATCAAGAGATCAAAATCTACGTCCTTTTCTTTGGGCGGGCTGTATACATTTATTATAATGCATTTCAACTTGCTCTGGGATAGTGCAAAGGACAAGTTGGTCCTGTGTGCTCTAATAATTTGATGCTGAATGCTGCAATGCGAGATATAGTCTACGCTCATCGCTACATACTTGGCCACCAGCGTCGCGACTCTGGGATAGTCTGGATTAAATAGGGTGTAGTAACCAATCAGTGTAACAGATCGGGTACCGATCTCCTGTAAGCAGATGGTATCGGGTAGATTTGGCGCCGCTCTTACATAACGTCACGCTATGTTGTAGCGTGGTAGAGCGTTTGTGAAAGGTACAGCAGTTCCATTGCCAGATGGAACTGCCGTAACTTTCACAAACGGTGCGCGTGCGGCTAGCGTGCGGCTATGCGTGCGGCTAGTGCGTTGACCGGTCCTATACATGCGGCTACATCTGCCAATTGATGAGCGCGCAGTCATACGTTCTTCTGTCGGGACTTGATTACGCTTGCACCACATCCGCCAACCTTCAGTTCCCTGCGCCCCTCGCCCGCACAGATATCTACGGTAATAACGTTTCGTCCCTGAATTACTCACAGCAGCGGCTTCTTTCACATCCTTCCACATAACGGTTTTACGTGCCATAAATGCATCATCCGCGGTCAAAAGCAGGAACACTACACAGCTGTCACTGGCCTGCAAGACGTGTATCGTTCATATTCTGAAGCACAGCGTTTTCAGTCTGCGATGACAAGTTAGCATGAATCCGCCGTAGACGGTAAATATGTTTCCCAGATCGTCCTTCATCACTGGCAGGGTACGTGGTGTACGGTATCGCATGCGCGCTCGTTTCAAGCTTTTTACTTCTTGCAGTCACACCTGGCCACAGCAACAGCCGGGAGAACACGGTCTAGACAACATGGCGGAACAAAACACGGAGACTAACACAATCGTGCACACAGGACGCCTTTTCCACGGTACGAACCCTACGGGGCAGCACACGCATGAGCACACACCAGCATAACAAAACCGCCATTGTGCCCTAACAATGTGGCCGCTACAGCGAAAAATACCACGGGACTCCCTCCACACTTTTCTCCTAGCGTGCGCAGTGGTTAGGGCCTCTATTCAGCTTTTTCCTTCCTCCATGGTACCGACAAGGACTGCTACTGGTAGCGCGCACTGTGACTGGACGTTCGCATATCGCTGATACAACGCGCTCTGCCTATCCATATTGTTTAGCAGGGTAAGTTTAGTGATGCTGTATTCCTGCACAATTTTTTCACCCTGACTTTTTTCTCTCTTCTTTTATTTTTTTTTCGCAAATTCCTTTTAGTTTAGCTTTCATTATTGGGATTGACGACTTTTCGGTGGCCTATTATCCCATGGTCTAATCCTTTAAACAACAACAACACAATGTCCGTGGAGACGGCGAGATGTGAGGTAAATGTTATCCTCCTTATGCAATGTGCATCCATCAATTCTTTATAAGAGTCTGCGTCCAACACACAGGAGGGATGGAGTTAGCACAAAAACATTGATGCGTACATATACATGTACATATACATAAGGACAACATGGCCGCGACGCCAGCGCGCTAAACAAAATCCCAGAACACCTAAGCACTTATGAGTGGTGAACGCGAAAGCGTTAATGTCCAATTGAACGGCGCTGAGCGGTCCTTTGAGTTATAAACTCCCCGCGGGCAAGCGAGTGCGTTGAGACGCTGGCGTGTTTTGATTTAGCATTACCGAGGCGCAGTTAGAACGCAGGCTTGCGCGGACAAGGAACGCACGGATAACAGGTTTCCGAGAGCGAGGCTGATTTGGCGTCG
Source organism: Dermacentor silvarum (assembly GCF_013339745.2). NCBI lineage: Eukaryota > Metazoa > Arthropoda > Arachnida > Ixodida > Ixodidae > Dermacentor > Dermacentor silvarum. Next base: position 151,218,056 of record NC_051154.1, read on the forward strand.
CGCGATGCCCTCTTCCCTCACGCAACACCTGGCGCGCTAGTGCGGCAGCAGGCGTTCCCTTTCGCCCGCTCTTCTCCGTCGAGGGGCGCTCATGCCGTGGCGTCACTAAAGGCGTCACAGCCAATGGGAACTCCGTCGAGGCGCGCTCATGACGCCGCATCCACTCGGAATTTAGGTTTCGTTTCGCTGCTACAAACGCTGGACGCCAGATTTTTCGCTCAATGAGCCATATGAAGGAAATGCAAGAAGGAAAATTTCACCTAACGGGCCGGAGAAACCAAGGCCTGGGGCCTAAACAACGTAAGACTATTCCAGTATGTTTTCATTCCAATCTCTCGACGTCAAATTTACGTAACCATCGCCGCAAGGATGGGACGGTGACTTACAGCGTTGTTTGAACCACCCAATAGCAGGCCACTTTTGTGTTCTTTCAAAGCGAATAGCATTGCCTACCTTGAGGTTTTTCTTATCTAATTGACTGACAAGAGGCAAGAAGCATGCAGAAGTTGAGAGGGGATCGGTTGGGCCGACTAGCGCAGTGAGAGTAAATAACGTAATGAGGAAGGTGGTTCTGGCGTTTGTGATTGGCCGGTTTCCCCTTACTAGCTTGCGTTTACTGGTCAAAAACGGTGGCGGCGTGCAACGGAAGGGTGAAAATTACGATAAAACGGATCCTCGCCGAAATGGCTCGACAATATTATATTGCCGCGCATTTTTTTTATACTCAAATAAATCCATTATTCCGAACAGCTCTGCGTAGCGAGTGCCAGAGCAATCAGTGGGTAAACATCCTGTATTGCTTTCAGAACGGGGCAATCTCTGACTATTCCTAAAAAATTCAGTTTTGTTTGATATATTAATGCATTTTGAATGCATACACGTAACGTTTTCACGGTTTTGTGACGTCACATGGCACACAGGCGAAGTGGGCGCAGCCCAAAAACATTTAGACTAATCGCGGAAGGCTAATGGTGAGAAAGGTATACAGTCGGAAATAAATGTTTTTCCTTTGTTCGGTCTAATCGTGCATAATCAGTGTGTACACGTCATATGAGGTGGGGGTTTTCTCGGTTTTCATGAAATTTTTTAACCAATCGTGGAGCAAGTTAATCGAAACAGTTTGGAATAGCTTTACGTTATAGGTCCCCTGCATTCGCAAAAGTTATCTCGTGTACGTAAGGGGCTTTCTCACTGGCTTGTAATCGGGCGGCCACAGTTCACGATAGCAATCAGTGTGATAATTAATCCTTATCGCAGCGATGGCCAACCACCGGTACTTATGTAAGAGAAGTTCCGTGAGAACGGGCCCTAGAAAATGACAAAGGTTCTGGTACGCAAGTGCAGTCAATGATTGGTCATCGTCTCATCAAACGTATTGTTTTCACGCGCATTACCATCATGAATGGTGGGCGCCAGAACACCTCCGAAAGGGACACCCCTTTTACGTATGAGAAGTTTTTGTGATACGGGCCCAGTTGGTTATACTTCACAATTCGTGAAATAGGAGCCAAATTCACAAACATACTTTATCTAACTTTTCATTCTAACTTTTCATTTTTATCTAACTTTCCCATACGAATGGGAAAGTTCTAGTTCGGAAAGCAGAGGGTGCACGTGCTGTTGTAATCAGAAGTAAAGATGACTTATTGGAGATAGCTGCTTGATAGGTCACTGCCGCATCCATGGAGCTCCCGCTTAAAATGGTTTCTTTATTGCCCCACCTTATTGACCCGGATGAGCTTCCAAATCATGGTTACAGCGGGTTCAACGAGAGCATAAACTGCTTTCACTTAAAGTTGCAATCTGGAAGGAACAAATGTGACGACATAGAACATTTTTTAGTGATATACGTTTCCCATTTCATGTACTTATGTTTACGGAAACTTGGTTTCGTAATGATGCGGAAGCTTTTTATTTGCCAGCGTATAATTGTCACTGCCTAAACCGTGATAGCAGGCGAGGAGGTGGAGTGTGCATCTTAACGCTTAGGGAAATGAATTGTGAAATTCTTTCAGTGTTTACATGTGTCACACCCGATTACGAAGTGATTACCCTAAAATGTGGTTACTTTGTGTATTGCGTCTGCTACCGCAAACCGGGGCGAAACATATCCAATTTCTTATCCTTCTTGGATGCACTTTTGCAATTTGTTGATGACTACAAGTGTACAGTAATCATCGGAGGGGACTTGAACATTAATATCTATGCTGATAGCGCCATGAAACTTGACTTGAAATCATTATTAAACGTTCACTTATGTCACAATGTAATAACTGTACCTACAGGTATTACTGAAAACACAGCCACACCATTAGATGTCTTCATAACCAATTATAACAGCTCTTACATTAAGGAAGGCGTTATCAATTATGTTATAAGTGATCACTTGCCAGTTTACATTTCACTGTCTCAAACTAACACTTTAAAAAAGCAGAAGCACTCTTACGTGTACGGTGAAATAAACCCTGTCACGTTGTTAAAATTCCGCGACTGCTTGTCTAACTTAGACTGGTACGATGTTTTAAAAGAAAACGACCCAAATGCAGCCTATGAAAAAGTTTTTACGCAAATTTACGCGAATTTATGATGAATGTTTCCCCTACAAAACATCGGGTAGGTCAAGAAAGTGTAGGAAACCGTGGATGAATCATGAACTGCTCAGCCAAATACGAAAACGCGAACAACTTTACAGATCGTTTGTTCAAGTAAGGTCTGCCGAAGTACTGAAAACTTATAAAGCATTCAGAAACCGCGTCAACAAAACTATTCGCTTAGCCAAAAAGGAATATTACACCGATCTGTTCAGCTCTTCTCAAGGGAGTTCTGAACAGCTTTGGAAAAAATTAAGATCGGTAATTGGTCATGTTCCTGAACCGCTTACGAAACTAGTAAGGGACGGAATGGAGTTAGAAGGCTCGGAGCTTTCTAACGCATTTAATAACTTTTTGTCTCTTTCACCCCTTTGTCCACGAATAATTATATCCCAACATTAAAATATCATAACGAGCACACCATTTTCTCAGATCCGGTCAGTGAAAGCGAGGTTGTTTCGTCTTTTATTAAGCTAAATAACAGCAAGTCCCTCGATCCATCAGGAATACAAATTACACCAGAGAAATACGTTATTGATATCGTAGCGAACTGTCTAGTTCATATTTTTGATATGTGCCTTACAACCGGAGTGTTCCCACGTAAGATGCAATGTGCGAAAGTTACTGTTATATACAAGAAAGGTGACACAAACGATTTTTCCAATTATCGTCCTATTTCCATCCTGGCAATTTTCTCAAAAGGGTTAGAGAAAATAATACTTAAACGACTCGCATCCTTCGTTAACAGATATAACATTCTAAACCCAGTACAATTTGGTTTCCAAAAAAATAAGTCAACAGAACTAGCACTTCTTGCACAAAGAGAGTACATACTTGAAAACTTCCAAAATCACAACCTAGTTCTAGGTGTGTTTTTAGACTTCACAAAGGCTTTTGATAGCCTTAGTCGTCACATTCTTCTCCAGAAGCTTAATCACTATGGTATTAGGGGTAACGCACACTCCTTAATATCACCGTACCTACGATACCACTCACAATATGTAGAAATTAACGGGCACGCATCTTCCTCAAGACAGATTAATTTAGGTGTACCTCAAGGCAGCATACTGGGCCCATTTTTATTTCTTTTATACATCAACGACATCGTCAGCGTTGATGAGACGGTAAAGTACATTATCTACGCTGACGACACGAGCATTTTATTCTCCGGTCGCTCCGCTGTTTTAGTAAATCATGCAAACATGGCTCTTGAATCAATTCAAGAATGGTCCCTACAAAACCACCTGGGTTTAAATGTCGCAAAAACGAAAGCTCTGATGTTTCATCCGCGTCATAAGGTGTGCCCCATGCACCCGCTATTTATTAATGGTATATCGCTTGAATACATTGAGTCCTTCGAAACTCTAGGCGTCCTTTTTTCGGCCACCATGTCATGGGATGCACACGTTGATTTCCTGGTTAAAAAACTCTCATGTACTATTGGTTTCCTGCAGCGAAATTGTGCAGTGTTTCCGGTTAACACAAATCTACTTCTTTATAACGCGCTATTCTCTTCCACTCTTAACTATGGCGCTCTTGTGTGGGGCACAACCACAAATGATAATATTGTGAAATTGTTTTTACTGCAAAAGCGAATTATTAGATTAACTTGTAAGATGCCCTACTTGTCCCATACAGCTGAATTGTTTGTGAAATTACGCATAGTAAGGGTTTCATCACTTTACGAATACAGGCTTTCCCGCCACTACAAATTATGCACAAGAATCAGGACAACGCTTTGCAAAACATAGCCAATCTTAAGATCAACGCAGTTGCATATAACACACGTAATCCGGAACAGTGGGAGGTAGCACGAAATCGTACTAACTATGGAAAACAGATGCTTCGATACCAGCTACCTTCACTGTTGAACCGGTTACAACAAAAAAATGGTGTCGAAATAACAAACATAACATGGCAAGAGCTTCGTGACTTGTTCTTATAAATTTTCTATAACATTACTTGAGTTCATTCGACTGTGTGTTTGCACCAATCCTTCCAATGTTCCCGCTTTTTCTCTGTGTTGCCTTATTTCATAATTTGTTTACTGTATACTATAGCTAAAACTGTTTACATCAGGTTCCTGTTATCCTAATGTTTAACAATCTTCTACCAACATGTATAATTATTCCTGTGTATATATTGTTTTTCATTTTCTCCGATCTTATTCTTTTTTTATATTTTTTTTGTCCTACGCACTGTCCGTTGCTGTCATTCTAAGGGGGCTGTCACCCCATCAAGCTACTCATTGCAGTAGCTTTTTGTGACTGCTCCTTTCTTTCTTGAAAAGACAAATAAAGTAAATCAAATCAAATCAAATCAAATCAAATCATTTGCCAGGCGCCTTCAGAAATGTTAGGTGTATTATTACGAATGGCTTGAGCCTGTTTTTGGGAAGAACCGTAGCGCGCAAACTGTTTTCGGAATTCCGAAAAAATTGTACTTCTTAGAAGGACTTAGGGAGATCACCAAGCACCAACTTATTCACTGGATCTACACATATTGAGGAGAAGGATAGCTCCGGAAGTTATGAACGTGCATTTACAGAACAATTGACCAACTAAAGCCACTCGTAAGAACAAACGCCTGCCTATCGCGATAGTAAAGATAATATTAGTAGAGGTGTATGGTAGGTGACAAATAGTTCTTATGAGCGAAAAACTGCTTAACTAGATGTATGATTATGTGGTCGTGCTATCATTATTGTTTCAATTACACTACATACGACCAGCTTATGCAGCTTTTCTTGTTTTCCTCCGAAAATACGGCGACCTAATTACGCAATTAGTCCGCCACATAGGCACGCGAGTCATATTCCTACACAGCATACGTGGAGTACTCACTGACGACGTGTAGCATTAGGCACACAAATGTGCTTCCTTGTGGTCTGAGAAGGTGCCATTTGCATAATTATTATCTACAAATACCGTATTGCTGCTACAACTATTCACATGTGCAGAAAGTGTGCCTCGTGCACATTATGTCACCTTCATCCGTTTTCTGTTCTCGACTTTGCCCGCTTCTTATTGTAGATTATTGCATCCACTCAGGCTTCCGTCGCCCTCAGTGCGACGCTAGTTATTGAGATTGAACCTGCAAGCGACGCATATTTGTACTCTGTTTGCTGCCTTATTCATATATTGGTTTTTCTAATTCATTCAGGAACGTCGACTCAGCATCGCTGTTCAGTGATTGGTCACTTGGCTATTGTTTCGGCGAGTGAGGGAATCGTAGGCCAGGAGATACAAAAATACGCTCGAGCAATACGAAGGATTGGTCTATCGACTCTCACGAGGCCTGCCATATGGATTTTTCCCATGCGAAAACGTCGCATCGCTGTCTTTTAATTTCTTGTTGCTCGAGTCCCAATAGCAAACATTCGAAAAAAAAAAGATATTCTCACGATTTTTTATTCACCCTTTCGGACAAGGACCCGATTGTTTTGCTTATAAGGCAAGAATTACGGGGATACAGTTACTATATCTTACGATGAAGAAAGTACGAACCGCACTTAGTCATGCATTAGGCATAAGTTCATCTAGGTTCATGATAGCAAACAACACGAAGTTTACGCGCTTTGCTTCTCTAACTGAGGCGTGTGTTTGAAATGCGAAATAAAGCGGATTTAATAATTTCAATAAAAATGAATTCGTGGTGGAAATTTTTTTATGAACGATAACTTTTATTGCTTGAGATGTTATGACTAACAAAAGATGATATCCAAACTGTATGCATTCTCAGACTTATTTGTTCGATTTTAGTTGAAACGCAGGCTGTGCTGTGCCAGTGAATCAGGAAAGCTACAATCTGAAAAGCTCCTTAGATGCCGTCCTGTTGCAGATTGTGCAGACCTCCTTCCAGTCGGATTCTGGACCATTAATCTCGAATCCCGCCACATGTACCCCTTCTGCTCCGGCTATCACTGCGGGTTTATTAGGGCCAGTGCAGCACTTTTGATGCAATATCAAAACAGAAATCAGCCCAGCTCATCGGCAAAAGAAATGTTCAGTTTTAGCGATCTGTTAACGCAACCATTAAAGTTCGATTTGTCCCAGTTTGTTAATGACCACACATTACGAACATACTTTGCCTCGATGTTAGGCGGCAAGTCGGTGTTAGGACGAGTTTTTCTTACTGATGCGAAAGCGTCAAATGGCCCATTGAGTGAAAAAGTCATCTGTAGCAGCGAAGCGGCACCTAAACTCGCATTACCATTGGCTGCGACGCCACGTCCCGAGTGAGCTTCGACGGAGTTCCCATTGGCTGATCCGCCACGTCACAAGCTGTGCCTCCATGGAGTAGAACGGGCGAGAGGGAACACCAGCTGTTTCGCTAGCGCGCCAGGTGTTGCGGGAAGGGAAAGGGCATCATCGCGACGCCACGTCACCCTGGCTCTCGCTCTCAGCACGAGCAATCCTGACGGAGGAGAGCCAACGCCTCCTGGATAGCAGGCCTGTGTACTCTGCTTTATGACGTCATGCTACTAGGACCAAAATTTCCACTGTCAAGCCCGGTGTGACAAAAGCGGTGACGTCAAAATCACGGCGGATTACTCGGGAGCATCCCTATTAGATTCTATGGCTGTCGGGCAAGGTAGCATGACGCCATGGATCGAAGTGCACTGGCCTTGTGCTATCTAGGAGGCGTTGGCAGAGCGGGCGAAAGAGAGCACCAGCTGCGGCGATAGCGCGTCAGGTGTTGCGTCACGGAAGAGGGTATCGCCGTGTCGGTGGCATGTGGCGTTGGCACCGCAGGCCGCTGCTTGCTGGCTCGGGCAGCACGTACCGCAATGGTACATTACTCGCAGCGCAAAACTAGAAAGACCGCTCAGCGCCGTTCAATTGGACATAAATGCTTTCGCATTCACCAGTCATAAGCAGTGCTTAGGCATCCTCGGATTTTAATTTCTCGGATAGTTATTCATAACTTCCTCTCTGTCGACATCCTTTCGAATAACTGTGAGCCGATGTTACAACATTTAAGACAGTGTGTTTTCGAGGGCCTATTCTCACCCACGCTGTTCGGCGGGTTTATGTATTTTGCAGATCCGCAGGGCCACACCTTGTTATTCTTTCGTTTACATGTCACGTGTTTCGCATAGGTACCTCCACGTTCATTTAATTTTTTTCCTTCGTGCTCACTTATTCATGCGAAGTTAAAAAAAGGCCGTAGTTTCGCCCGAAAGGCGAAGTATCGATTGCGATAGCAAACTAGTGGACAGCTTTACGCAGTGAAGATAGTAGTTTTATCGGCCGTATAAACTTGTAAACATAAGCATACTAACTAAATTAACAAGCGTGGTGTCACGCGAGCACAAGCAAACATGAACGCATCTCACTCGATGACCGCGGAAACTCGATGTCAAAACGTTGTAGTCAAGTAAGCGCGGCAGCAGCAGCAAGCGAATTGATCGTCGTCCCGCCGCACGCATCAATGCGAACTAAGGCGCGAAAACACAGTGCAGGGAGGAAGGAGTCTGCCCCCACCGCAGATGGCTTTTAAAATACAGCCGCCCGGGCGGAAGCGCGCGGCGTACGCGGCCTCCCCCCCTCCCTTCCCTCCCCCCAGAGCCTTGCAGCCCGGCGGGCACGCGTGGTCGCTCAGGCCATGCATGGCTCGGGCGGGGCGGAGTAAAACGCGCCCCTTCCCCCCTCCACCCTATCCTCCCTCCGGAGCGTTGCGCGCGACTGGAAGACGGTGCGCTTCTTTCCCGCTTCGCTCTCTTGCGTCCGCGAGATAAAGCCGCGATCGCCGGCTCACCCTCGCACGCTTTCACTCGCAAGTACAGAATACGGCGCGCGGCGACGATTTTATCGCCCTTGGCGGCGACGACATGGTGACGGCAGAAATGCGCTTGGAGTGTCTATATAATTGCTATCGCAATAAAAAAATTACAATGATATAAAGCAAGCGTGGGCTGTTGTCTTTTGGCCGGTTACGTGTATTCGCTTGTAAATATACTTGTAAAAAGCCAATAATGTGGGTTGTTTCACGAAACAGTGTATATTGACATGTGCATAAAAAAAAGTCGCAGTTTCGCCCGGAAGGCGAAGCATGAATTGCGATAGCAAATTTACTAATAGAGTATACGGAATAAGGACAGTAGTTTTATGGGCTGCATAAACTTGGACACATTCGCTTAATAACGGAATTAACAAGCATGGTGTCAGCGCGCTCAAGCAAACATGAATAGATCACACTCGATGACCGCAGAGAAGCACTGTCAAAACGCTGGCGTGAGCAAAACGTTTTGACAGTGGCGTGAGAAACGCTGGCGTGAGAAAGCGCGCGGGTGAAAGGGCGTCCCTCGCGCTCTTTCGCTCGCACATACAGCATACGCGCACGGCGACGAGTTTATCGCCGTTGGACTTTATATATACAGAACCTCACGGTGACGAAGACGGCAACGGCGACGGCAGGAATGCGCTTGGAGTGTCCATATAATTGCTATAGCAATAAAATATTTAAGCGATGTATTTAGTAAGATACAGGACGTTGATGCAGATTTGAATGACGTGACTACACTTTCACATGTAAAAGAAGAACCCACGTAGCAACTGATTCGTGTTGAGACAGCGCTATGGGAAGGTCCCGTATATGAAGAGTCCTGAAGAGCAGCGTGCATACAAGGCGCGGCGAAAGTGTGGTTAAGTACACTTTCTTGTCTTTGTAGCTGCGCAAAGTAGCAGCGCAAGCCAAGGCGCAGGCCGTTGAAGCGTCTTAGGCTAATAATTAGGTAAAGTGTACGTGAATGTCGCCCCGTGAATAATTTCAAGCTATATCGCAATGGGTATTTGTTTTAGTTGTTGTTTACAGCTTCGCTGTCCAACTACCTTTCCAGCGTGGATTGCGGACCATTTTTTTAATGATAACAGCATATTTCAGAATTCTAATCAGAAAATGACGAGATTTAGGTCAGTTCGCTCAGCCAGAACATCTCATCCGGCTTCTGATCTGTGGAAAACGAAAGGGTTATACCATAAATGTACGAGAGCCAGGGCAGCATGATGTTACTTGCCTGATGTCATAATCCGCGGTGCTATGGCGTGTGTCGGCCTCTGCACGTGAGGGTGAATAAGCTATTGCTAGCAGCAAATTCGTTTGTACAATGCATACGGAAGTAACATACCTTGTTGCGTCCGAGGAAACACATGGACGTCAGGAGTCGTATTTGATACCAAGTCTTTTCATTTTTAAAATTCTATTTCCGTTCGTTATTACCTCACACGAAGCCGCGTATCTGTTATCGCCGGGATGGGTTGTTTGGAGCGACGGATGATATTCAAGGAAGATAATCGGAGGAAAAGAATCCACTCAGAATATGCACCTGCAGGTCGCATCCATTGTTTGGACGCGTGTCACCACGAGGTGAATCGCTAGGTCTCAGTCTAACGTCAGCGAACGTTAGCGTGATGATGGCGTCTGCTAACACTTCTGTGCGCCCACTTTTACCATTTGTTCACGCAGTCCGTGCTGAAAGCTGGTATTCGAAGATAAAAATGTGAGGCGTTTTTTAAGCCTTGATGATGACACACAGGAAGGAGCAAGACAACAACAAGCGAGCACACGGGATAAGGATTTTATTTTCAGCACCAGAGACTGAGCAATATCACGTAATTTCAGGAAGGCTTTGGACCTCGGTAACTGATTCCAACCTCCGAAGAAACAAGAAAAAAAAAAGAAGGAGTAAGAATGGCTCTATACACAACGGACACTCTTCACAAAACAAATTTTAAGCTTCAACACAAAACACACACCCGAGCCTCACCTCACAAGTGTAGCAATGATGCTCAGTCTGGCCTATGAAATTACAATCATTCGGTCCCGCAAGAAAAAGAAGTAATAACAAAAGTGGGGACTCACCCTGTTTAGATTGTTAGTGCCCTATTGATAGTAGAATATATTTTATATGTGGAATAAGGATTGTCAATTCGAGGAGGGCACGTTGAACAAGTGACGTGTGTGCAGTGGTATTTTGGAGAGCCTTTCTGTGGGCACTGAACACTTTCGTTCTGTTGCCCATCGCCGTAGATGTTTTTTCCAACGTTCGGGACAGCATCATATTATCGCTAGGAGGGCTGCGTCCGGGCGCGAGAGGAGTCTTGTTGGTTTTAGATTTTACTGAGGTATACGAGGGGTTACGAGGTCACTGTGTAGACAGCCAAGAATGCACTGATTTTGCCATATGTGTGACTCTAAAGGTAGTAGAATGAACCTTGAGAACGCAACTAATTTCAAACGACTTCTTCAGGGTATTGTGGTCAAAAAACTATTTGTTTTATTATAAAACAATATTGGGAAAGAAATGAATTCTCCCTCCAAGAAAACGTGATGGCCCCTTAGACTTATTAAGGAAGTATAATTATGTCGTCAAATGCCGGAAAATAAAAGTTACATCTCAATTGTCCAAGATACTGAGCTTATAATTTTTGCCGATGGCTCTTGGCGATACACAAGCTCACTGACCTGATGAACGGTTACACTGACAGTAAAGTGCTTCTGGATAGTAGTATCGATTATTGTAGACTGAATGACTTTTGCTAATAACGAAGCTAAGTTCATCACAAGAAAGGACTACCCATGTGTGCAACAGTAAGATATGACTTTGGCGTAACACTGACAAAGTATGTGCTGACATTCTCTGTAGTTCACCTCAGGCCAAAGATAACGGCTAATATCACAAGGGGCATCGCACGATACGCGCTTACTTTTTTACCCTTTTTCTTTCTGCATAGCATGGACTGAAAGAGGGGACTTCCAAGTGTTTGTTCTCTTTGTTTCTGGCCGAGTTTACAAGCTTAGGATTATTCCACCAATATTTGTCCATCAAAAGAAATTCACGATTAGTCTCACTTAGAGAATCACCGCTGCCTAGCGTAGACGCCGAACCTATATCTTTAGTAAAGCGATTTAAATGGTTAACGGCTTTAGCGAAAAACTGTTAATCAAACTACTTTAGCGAAAAACTGTTATTCAAACAAAGTGTATTGGGTTATCTAATTTAACGAAAACAGACCTATTAAAGACCTTTTGTGATGTACTGCAATTCTGTCACATCTAGTGAACTAATTGAAGATGTATAGACACACGTTCCAGAGTGATAATACCTAATTTCAAAATGTCGCTAATTACATTTCTATTTATCACTTTACAGGACATTTTCCATTTGAGAAATTGATGCCGAGAAGCAATGAAGTAACATAGATTTAGCAGAATATCCGTGCTTAGCAGCCCACTAAGAAAAATTTGTACCCTGTGGAGCTTGTATTTCCTCAGCAATAATCATATATCTTGCATGCTTTTCCTAATATACTTAACATCGCTTACCCGGTATTTGCAGGTCACGAACTGTATACTCGTATCAGCGTGACATATTGCTCTTCACAGGAAGGTAGCGAGTGCAGTATTCAGAAAAAGAAATGTACGTAACATAGATGAGTATTCTTTGGGGACAAGATCAGCCTGAAATTTAGAGCGCAGTTTTGAGGAATATGTCCTCAAAATTTGCTGCAATATTGATTGTTGTCCCAGTTAACACTTATTAACTCTACGCGTGTCAAGGTCAGGTAAACAGCCACAAACTGACATACACCGTAAAAGTAGGGGAAAAACGCAAATAAAGGTATCTCTTTAAAAAATCCGTGCTGCCTCTTACGGCCAAACATTTCTCGTGCCAGTTACCTGATTTAATCAGTAGTAATATGCTACTTCAAAAAGTACGAGGGGCACTTGCCTTAAACGGAGGCCCGTCGATTGAAGCCTGCCTAGCTTAATTCTAACAATGTCATTTTGACTTTCTCACGAACAGCGTAAAGCAATCGCGGTAAACGAGCGCCCAAATACAGGAACGGGCAGTCGCATTCTTGCTGAAGTTTGTAACAACCGATTTGTTTCTTTCGAATGTATCCGCCGCTACCACTCCCATGGATATATATATATATATATATATATATATATATATATATGGAAAATCAGAAGCACAACTTCGCGGTTATCTTAGGTTTATTATTTACCCAACAGTTTCGGTCGGTGGACCGACCTTATTCCCCTGAAAAAGGTCGGTCCACCGACCGAAACTGTTGGGTAAATAATAAACCTAAGATAACCGCGAAGTTGTGCTTCTGATTTCCTGAATACGCTTGGCCCACTGAAAAATCCAGTTACTATATATATATATATATATATATATATATATATATATATCATTCATCGTCACCTTATATGTGGCTGTGTAGGGGCAACATTTTCAAAGACGTGGTGAGAAATATGAAAAATACTACTCTTCCCAGCCCTGTTTACACCAGTTTAAATCTTCAGAGTTTCTGCAAATTTGATTAGACATAATTGGCTGAGCTACTACCTCGCATAACAGCGAGAGACAGACCATTTATTAACAAATAATGTAAGTTTTAGATAACATCTTGTTGTCAACCAACTTGTAATTCACCCGCCGTGGTTGCTGAGAGGCTATGGTGTTGGGCTGCTGAGCACGAGGTCGCGGGATCGAATCCCGGCCACGGCGGCCGCATTTCGATGGGGGCGAAATGCGAAAAACTCCCGTGTACTTAGATTTAGGTGCACGTTAAAGAACCCCAGGTGGTCCAAATTGCCGGAGTCCCCCACTACGGCGTGCCTCATAATCAGATCGTGGTTTTGGCACGTAAAACCCCATAATTAAATTAATTAACTTGTAATTCATGTGCAAAGTGAAAGCTTTCCTCACTCATGCACTTAAGAGAAGTCTAAATTCATGTATTCAAATTTCGAATAGAGAATCGCAGTTTGCAATGCACCGATTTTACGACAATACTGTGTGCAAGTAATGACTTCCGTAGTAACTCAGAAGGGCCAAAACATTCAAGCCGGAGTATAGCTGCTGCGATTTCCAGGGCCAGTGCTGCTCTCCCCTGCCATTATATAAGGACGCTATAGCTGGTGGTGTGAAATCCCACTGCGCGCTGTAAGTATGCGGTAGCAGAAAACTGCAGCGAATAGGCAGTGTAAGCAAGCACAGAGTGCGCCAAGCCATCACAGCTGAGAATGACGCCGATAAATAGAACTGAAAATAAAGCGTCGCTGTGCGGAAACAGGCTCCCGGAGGTGCTTAAATGCGGTGCGCAGAGAGTGATGGAGTTTTGCGCTTATAGCGGACTTAGATGGGCTGCTACTCCAGCATTTCAATGCAATTCTACCGGTGAGATAGTCTCTGGGGAAATTTCGGAGTTCGTTGAGGCTGCCAGTTCATAGAATGTTTTACTGAATGTCATGCAAACGATGGCATAGAAAATTGTAGGCGAAAAATAAAAGCGTGACTCATGCCGCTTTTTTTCATGGTGCGGGCTTACATTCACAGTCGAGGACGGCATAAAACTAGGTGGGGCGAAGAAGTTAGGAAATTTGCAGGTGGAAATTGAAATCAGGTAGCTTAAGACAGGGGTAATTGGAGATCGCAGGGAGAGGCCTTCAACCTGCAGTGGACATAAAAATAGGATGATGATGATGATCTTGAAACGTTGCCATCCTTCGTATTCGCGCCCAGTGAATGCTTTGCAAGCTCACCGGCTACAATTCGCACATTGTAATATGTACGGTAAGTTAATTAAATCAAAACCTAATTAGTGAATATGTGTTAATTAGCCGCCTACGCATTTCGATTGCTCGTATATGTAATGTCTGCCGCTTCAAATAATCCAGCTCAGTGACTATAATTACAATATCTGTGACAGGCGATTTAAAACATTTCTGTATAATCTAACCAAAAAAAAAAAAAATAACTCCCCATTAGAGCCATTTCTTCAAGGTCTGCAGTCAGCAAAGATGAATATTCCTTCGATATCTTTTCACTATTCTAAGATTTTTTTCTTCCTCAAAATTCTTGTTTCAGTTAATGCACGAGGCCTAACTAAGGGGTGGCTCACGATCGGGGTTAGGATAAAGAACACAGGTGTAAACTACTGCCGTGCAGGTGTCTCCGCCCGCACAGTGAAAGGGCGCAGAACAGATAGGAACAGACCGCATTGCGTGAAGACATGACTAACATGATTATAGTGCATAACGGCTTGCTAATAAAAAAAAAGCAGTGTTAAAGTGAGCGGCTAAGTCCATGACGAATGAAGGACACGTTTTACAAAAGGCAGAATGAGCTAGAGAGCCAGACGGTTGCGGACATAAGCCCCGTTGAACTTACAACCAGCGGCGACATTTACAAGCTTGCTGAAATATTGCGGATGTGCCTGAATGAGTCTGAATGAGAAAGCGCTATGCAGCAGCGAGCAGTGGACAGAAGCGCACGAGCTTGGTGCAAGAACAAAACGAGATAATGGCCAGTAGCTGCTCCAACAAATAATACTACGCGAAAAGAAATGAAAATCCCTGAGCGGCAAAAAAGACATAACTTCTCCTCTAGAAAATCATAACTGCACTGAAATTTATACTCTATGCATAAGTAAGCAAAATATAATGAATGTGTTCTTTTCCGCCCACCGTCGCAGGCCATTGGTCCTGGTGGCGTCCCGAGATCGGATGCTCCGCAGCGCACGCAAGCCGGCGCTTTCCTGTATAGCTTTTCACATCTATTCTTTCTGGTTCAGCCTATGTTTTACAGAAATAAGAGCATTGGGAATCCTTGCCTTTATTTTTCACTTGACGCACAGTACAGGAACACTGATACTTCTCGAAACAAAAACAAATTGTACTGGAGCTGTTCTACAACACCACAGAACCGGCGCACATGAGAAGCACAGAGTTGATCTATCAGGCCCTCGTCGTTGCCGGGGAAAGTGGTATCTTACCACAATTCTTTGTTTCTGTTGAAAACAGAACACCAAAACAAGCCACGCTTGCATTTTCTGCGCACTTCATTAAAGTTCGCAAAGAAGCAAAGATCTCAAAGCGTTGCGCTCTGCGCGCACGAGGGTCAGCGCTGAGAAAAAAAAAATTAACTGCCATTTCAGCAACATCGTTTTCTTTTCTTTATTCCCGGGCCTCGCAGAGTACCCTTTCATGAAGAATTGAGCTGAATATTGTTTTTGACTTTTCAGGAAAATAGAATGTCATCAGAACAAAGATAGTAAATAAATGTCAAGAGCGCTGTCCTTGCGGCGTACTGACATGGCCTACTTGCCCCAGGGTCAGCAAACCAGAGAATAAGGAACGCGGCGCTCCCGTTGCCTTGTATCCCGACCCTTAACCCGCAAATCGAGGGAACCCTCGGCGACTACGCACATGGTGTGTCAGCGGCAGCAGCAAGCCTTTTCGGCAGCGGTGTCGCCCGCTGAGTCGGTTGCTCGACGCCCCCAAGCGCAGCGCCTCATGGGATGAAGGATGGGGGCAGGGGCGGCACGACGCAGCAAAGAATAGGAAGGGGGGGGGGGGGGGGGGTTGCAGCGGTAAGGGCGACCTCGTGTGGGCGACGCGGGCTGCCCTCTCGAGCGCGGTCTTTTGTGCGGCGCCGGCCGGCGACCAGCCATGGGTAGGGGGCTCGGCGCGGCTTCCGCGACAGGTACAACGAACGCTTTCGCTCCCCTCGCAGGAGGGAGCTCGTGACGACGAACAAGTAACGCACGAGTGTCCACGACGCTTTGGACAAGCAACAACAACCACAATAACAACGATGATAAGCAATAAGCGGGCGTCCTAAGCGGTACAGGCTATCCCTATACGCGGACCGCTCGGCCGCAACGGCGCACAGTGCCGCCGACGGACAGAAGATGACAGCTGCTTTCGCTGACTGGCGAGCCCGGCGTGCGCTGAAGCCATTTGGAGACCTCTCATGTTACCATTTGTGCTCGGGACGTGGCGTAGGAGTGACGCGTACACCAAGGCGCCGTAATGGAATCATGCGCACATATATACGTTGAAAAGATCAAATGGCAAAAGCAAGGAAAGGTTCTGACAAGTAGCTGGCATTTCTCTGGATAGCTATAGGTGACTGTGTGTACCATATCCCTGCTACAAGTGCCGACATATATCATGTTATGTTGCTTTTTTTAATGCTTTTACCTTTCCATCTCTTCAACGTGTATATTGTATGCTTGACTCAAGTAAAGATTTGTTGGAAAACGGGGCAGTGTCAAAGTCTCTTTTCAGCGTTCTTGTGGTTAGCAGTGTCACTTTTTGCGCTGATTATCTGTCATGGATGCACTGTGGAAATTAAGCATTCTCAACGTTTTGCCTAACAAACCTCAATTGAAGTGGTGATTTTTGAAGCATTTGATAAAGTAAGAAAATTTTACTGTCCAGTAAACAAAAGTGCCAGCCAATCTATGCTTAAGACGCCTTCCTGGAAAATGCTTATCTTATTCGTCGCCTACTACATGCGCACGTATAAGCTGTCGCCTGCCAGATGAGACAGCATGCTAGCTCCGATGAACAGACTGAGCCTTCGCAGCCGGGCGCCATTGCGCTTATTTTCCAGCTTAAGCTGCAGTGGCCCCGTTCTCCCAGAGCGCTATCGCTATTCATGGAAAGAAATACACGCAAGTTGCTGTAAAGCCGCCAACTAGCAGCTGGCAGTGCTTGCTCCAGAAGCGGCTGCTTGCATGGCCCAAGTTGCCGCGCTTTCTTCTGTTGTTCAGTTCGTTACTTATACTCCATCTCACAAGCTGTTGTCAGCACTGTGGAAGCTACACTAATTCTTAGCCAATAGGAACGCCGAATGCCCCTCGAGATGTGCTCATCCGCGCCGCGTCGTCTGCTGAGCGTCTGCTTGCCATCCTGTTATATGTTTCATGATTGGTTGATTGGCGCAAGAAATGTTTTGAAGCCGTAACCTATAAGCTGCGTTTGCACGCATGCGACAGCAAGGCTTCAATTTACCTGTACGCTTTCTCTGCAGTTACCTCGCTGCCTCCTTAGCAAGTAATAAGGACGAACGCCCTCATAAATGTTCACCTGAGAAACAGCGTCTGCTCGGCGTCTATACTTGGCGTTTGCTCGCTATCGTCATCCAGTACTATGCTAGAGCGAGGTAGGAAATTAATTATGCAGTGAACAATTAGGCCTTTATAGCGTTCCGCATCGTCAATGCATCACCAGTGCGAATGCTGTGGCGCCATCTGCTAACTGGAACTCAAACCAGTATTAAGGCTCGGCGCCATGTCTGTAGTCCCTAGCAGCGTAAAAACAAAGCGGATCTCAATAATTACGACAAAACATGCCTAATGCTTTGAGCTCAGCTTCAGATGAGACTTAGCGATGACGGATTTTGCCACTTGTTTCCTGCTGACAGGGCGGAGAGCCAGTAACAAGCGCTAATTCGGATTGAAACAGGTGGTCGGCACGGTATGGGTGCTGCCATGTTGCTATAGGTGATCACGGTTAGGGTGGCTATTACGGTTACCGGCGGTAACTGCCACACTAATTCTCGGCATACGAGGCGCATGCGCAAAAATCGTAACATGTCATGTATCGCTGTACCGTATCATGTAGCGAGGAAAAATAAAACTCTAGTGTAGCCAATAATCAGCCAGTTACGCCCGGAACTATATACCGCTGCACAAGGATATTGCCTGTGTACGCCTCGTACCTTCGGCAGTCTTGACAACAGCTTGTGAGATGGAGTATAGTCGTATGACATGATTACTCCCTAGGCTCCGTTTTGCGCATGTCATTCCGGTAATAACGCCACATTAGTTACAGCTTCCAATGTTATTATAAGTAATTAATCTTGATGACCATACAAAGGCTGCCACCGAAAGTGTGAAAAGCCACAACTGGTTTGCAACGTTCAACCATTAGTACTTTGCGTAAAGGCTTCTCTTAATCAAAATGACTGCTTAAAACACAAATGTCTGCACGTCCTGTGTGTGACACGAACAGTTTGAGCATTATTCTTAAAAAACATAAACATAAAAAAGAAACAAGTCACGGCTTGTTATATAGAATTTGACCACAATAGTGTGCTGATACACTTGCATCTCCACGCACGTTGTATCCAAAAGTATGGCGTCGAACCTGCATATCGCGGCCCAGCGTACGGTCCCGTAACGTACGGCACGTCACAGATGAGGCTTAACTGTTGCGATATTTCTTCAACCAATCAGAATGCCTACGCGGCGGCTATGTCAGAACATCGGAAAAATTGTGCGAGAATGAAAATCTAGCGTAGTGGATTCCGCTGTGGCCTTTCAATTTTCTCTATTAGTGCATGTATTCTACTGTTGCAGCCAAAAACCAAGGAGATCGCTTCTCTGAAAAAAAAAAAAAGTTCTACCAACCCCGCCATCTAGGCGGGGTTGCCCCCCCCCCCCCCTCCCCCCAATCTAGATGCCGGCTACCTAAATAAAAGTTATTTCTCTCTCTCAACCACTTAACAATCACGTTTTACCATTTAAACAAACGTGCAGAAACGATCTTTGCAGCTTCAGTTTCCTGTCATGAAATTAAGAAATGAATGTGACCTTTTCACAGCCTGTCGAAGAGCGAACATGGCGGATCACGGTGTCCTGTTTAGCAGCTATGCATGCCCAGGAGAGCACCCCGCGAGAAGTGTCCCTAGGTTTTACGCTCGGGCCCCTCTCGCCATCATGTCTATGCTCTCTACATACAGTTTTGTCGCGTGATTTAGTTATTGCTTCATGTACAAGCCAGTACTCGTTGTGCGCCGAGCAATTGCAGTAACTTTCTCATTTATGCTTTCTAGAGAAAAACCAGTGTTGAAGATTTAATTTGTATGTTTTAAAAGAGGGCCAGCCTTCCAGGCTCTGAACTTGCCAGCACGGAACGCAAAAAATCATTTAACTGACTGTTTTACTTTTGCTTTCAGTGCCATGTGTTAAAAAATGTTAACAGCTTCACAGACAAAAACCAAAACAAATAGGACTGATTTTAGTTTCTACGTTTGCAACGTGAAAACGTAACAGGTGAACAGCGGAACATGCGTACACGTTAGCACTTGTAAGCAGGGGCTAATTTGAAAAACGTATTTCAGTTACTTGCGAGTGTCTTTAGGTATCCTCTTGTTGTATCTTAACACTGCTGCACTAAAGAATACAGCCTTCCACTTAGGTTCTACAGAAGCTCTCCTTAAATCGGAAGACTTCACCACTTAATGCCGCTGTGCGCGTTTTTACGTGTTACAGGGAGTGCAGTTTGTTTCCTTAACAGAACATTTTCTTCTTGAGAAGAAAAACGTGTTCACACGTGACAAATGAGAGGTACGGCCTCCTGGGCCCGACTAGGCATGAATTATAACGTGAAAACGTCCCTTGTGCCTTTAAACGGCTCTAACTAATAAATAAAAAAGACAAGTTAAAGTGCAATCGTTCTGCACCTTTCCCTAGCTCATATCTCGCAACAGTAATACGAATAGAAAGATTGTTTTATCACGCACAGGCCGTAACTCTTAACTGTGATATAGGAGTATATCATCTAAACACGCCTGCACATTCA
The DNA here is from genome assembly GCF_013339745.2 of Dermacentor silvarum. Taxonomy (NCBI): domain Eukaryota; kingdom Metazoa; phylum Arthropoda; class Arachnida; order Ixodida; family Ixodidae; genus Dermacentor; species Dermacentor silvarum. The sequence continues at coordinate 151,238,038 of NC_051154.1, forward strand.
CGACTGAGCAAACCGCAAGGCATCAATGCAGGATTGCTATTTTGAAAATGGATTTTATATAGCGGCACAATTCGCAGTCAGCAGCCTAACGTCCGTCATGGTATCAGGGCCCCTGTGCGCCGTCCCGGCCCCAACAAGAGTGCTCGTGCACCATTTTGCGTTACCGAATGAACGACAGTGAAAGGAACGATCTGTGAGCGCACGGTAAACACGCACCTATTTTCAGCTCTCGGCGAATAAGAGCCGTCGATGGCTCTTCTAACTACAAGATATTGAGTAAGCTACCACAGTGATCTATTGGCACGTACAATTGTCTGCTCCGAGCAGGATACCTCGGTGCAGTCATGATGTAGGTGCTGAGACATGCGCAAGCTACTATGGTCAGGATAACCGCACATGAGGCAATAAAATAAATGTTCTCTTGAACAAACTTCTGGGGCATTGTTTGTGCCTCTTCGATCGTCTCTTGAATAACAGTTCGGGAAGAACACACGGGAACAACGTATACACAACTCACACTGCCCTCAATAACGTCTCTGACAAACTGTGGAGGGCGTCACATTAACTGGGCCGTCAGATGCGGTAACATCCCGAAAGCCGCAAAAGTCGGAGTCAACTATGTGTCCAAATGATATTTGTAATTCCCTTTTGCTATTTTCATACATTTCAAATATGTGGACACAAAATAAAGCTAAGAAAAATGGATACGCACCAGACTTGAAGAGAGAGCGGGCGAATTACTTCCCTTTGCTAACTGAAGTTCAACTGGGAGCTTCTCACTGTTTTTCTGATGAAACTGCAGCAAAAGGCTGCGCAACCTAGACTGCTCTACGTTTTCATTGTAAACTGAAACACGTCGTTAGCTTTACCGCGCCGCGAATTCGCCGCGAATTCCCCTGGTTCTTTTGTTTTCTTCTGGCAGTTTTGCTATGGCCAAAACTCGTCTCGGCCTGCCTGTATCGTGTTGGCTGAGTAAGATAATATATATGCTACGACTATATATCCTATAATACAGTCCATCACGGAGTACGCTCATAAGGCATACGTGATTTCCTCCTTGGCACTTCATTTTACTTGCACAGTATCATTTGTAAATAAGCTTTCAGCTGCAGCATTGATATACCGAACAAGAAGCAGCTGGAGAGAAGCCTGTCCAATGCAATTCTTCACTGCCAACGTGGGCTCTTGCCTCTTCCTTCGCAAATTTTTTCCCTGTTCTCCCGCCCAGCTCAGACATGGCATCTCAAAACAAAAAGTCTCAGCTTAGCATGCACTCCGGACTTTCTGTTCTCTCACTACCTTGTGACGCACGCTGATGATGAAATGACGAATGTGGTGGAAGAGCAGGCAAAAATCAGTCAGCGGTTAACTTAAGACGTAAGATGAACGATGAGATCCGGATATTATCCCCGAGTACGTAAGCAAAACGAGACACCACGGTGATGAAGCAGTCTTTGTTCACTCGCACTCGCACGGGGCCCAGAAACCGCTATGCCAGCGTGCACGCACAGCCTGGTCTAGACACAAGTGGTGGCGTAGGTACTGTTCGGTGGTTCGGACGTCAGGGGAAACCACTTGGCCACGATGCGAGGCGTGAAGAGAGCGGCGAAAGCCTTGCGGAACTGCCTACTCATGGAGCAGTATAGAATGAAGTTGACGGCACTGTTTACCAGCGCCAATATATCCATAACCTCGCCGAAGTTCATGTAGACGTGCAGGAAGAAGTCGTCGCCGAGGATGCCGCTCAGAAGGGCAGCTATGCCAGACGGGAATTCGGTGACTAGGAAGAGCAGCAGGACGGCGAGCAGCATGCGTGTGGTGCGGTCTCGGGCCTCTTCGCTGCCACCTCCGTGGCCACTGTGGCCACTGGCCCCTCGCCGCAGGCGTCGCTTCCGCGCCTTGGCTTCGTACAGCACGCGCAGCAGCCCGAGGCTCAGGCCAGTTAGGGCCACGCACGGCACAAGCTTCATCAGGACCGAATAGGTCCAGAAGTTTAGATTTTGCAAAAAGGCGCCGTTGGCGCGCTGTGATGTTGCTGAAGTCGACCTTGTAGGAGGGTTCTTGGGGCGTGCCCTCCTGGTGCACCGTGAATGAAAGGTACACCGGCAAGCAGCAAAGCGCGCATGACACGTACACGCTGACGACAGCCCAGCGGGCGCGCTGCATGCTGCACCACTCCTTGCTAGAGGCTGGGAAGCTGACGGCCAGGAAACGCCACACGGCCAACGTCACGGTCAACCACGTAGACACTGTGTGGAAGACGACGCTCACATGCGCGTGCACAAGAATGAAGACTGCAGTGCCGAAGCTCTGCGTGCGCGCGGGCGGCATCACGTGCGTCGTGATGGTGTACGGCAAGTAAGTGGCAATCACCAGCATGTCGGCCACGGCGAGCCCCGTCAAGATGCCATTCGTTGGCGACACCATGTTGCGTTGCGTGAGCACGATTATATTAAGCACGTTGGCGAGGATGCCGAACACGCACACAGTCATGCTCAGGTAGCCGTGCAGATGGCTCGTGTACCATGTGTGGAAGCGGCCAAGCTCGGCGCCGTGGTAAGGGAGCTCCTCCTCCTCGAACACATCGAAGCCGGCAAAGGGACCACTCAGGTTAGTCTCTGTCAGGGACAGGTTCTCCTCGTCCAGGTACAGGCTGTCCGCTATCTGCAGCATGCTGCTCACGTTGAGAACCTCGGCCATGAGTGCTTTAGCTGCGCTCTTCGTAGCCAACGGACTGAGACTCGTGGCCACAGAAGCGTCCTGCAAAACACAAAGAGGGAGAAATCATTAACCAAGGAGGGGGGGGGGGGGGGGCTTCCTCTTTTCAGCAGACACATGTGAAAGAAGATCCCCTCGCTACTTTGCATTTTTCAATCATTCAGTAAAATTGTAATCTAGTGTTCCCCATCCGGGCTTCTTCTTTCTGGGGTTTTACGTGCCAAAACCAGTTCTGATTATAAGGCACGCCGTAGTGGAGGGCTCCGGATTAATTTTGACCATCTGGGGTTCTTTAACGTGCACTACAACGCAAGCACATGGGCGTTTTTGCACTTCGCCTCCATCGAAATGCGGCCGCCGCGGCCGGGATTCGATCCCGCGACCTCGTGCTCAGCAGCGCTAATGCCTTAGCTGATGAGCCACCCCGGCGGGTCGCCCCCATCCGGGCTGCCATCGGCAGAACCGCTTTTATGTCCTTACTAAGTTGAATGCTACTAATTGGAATGTTTGCGTGGAGCCACCTTTCCCAATTGGAAAAAAAAATCTGTGAATCTTCTTCTTGCCCTAGGAAGAGCGATTGTTAGTATATTGCATAGATATACCTCACGGTGTCACAGTAACACGTCCTGGATAATGCTTGGACATACTTTCTTGTGTCCAATGTGGTTATATTACATATATATTTTATGTTTCCTGTTGTACCTAAGCGTAAAAAATTGGCCTTCGAAGCAAAATCTCAATGGTTATGACTTATAGCTGTTTGAATGGCCTTTCTTCTTTTGACACAAGAAATAAATAAAAAAGGGGCCGAATCAACAGATCTTCTGGTTCGCAAGAACACTTTATTACATGCAGGCCAGTCACCTTCGCTAAAAGCTCAGTTTCACAAATGACCAGCGGCTGACCTTACGAACCGTTCCAGCCATACGAACTACTTTTTAAGTATGGGCCCAGGGCCTCTTCACGGTGACTAAAAGCAAAGCGCACATGCGACGCGCATGCCAGCTACAAGGGTGCATCTATCTCTTAGCAATGAAGGACCACCATGAGGCCTCTTGTTGGCATTTGCGAACGTGTTTTAATGAAACAAAGGAGGCAGTTCAGCCGGAGGTACAGTGGGTTTAAGCTGCTTTTGCATTAGCAGAACAAAATTATGTATATATTCATGGCTGATTCCTTTGGTTTTCGCTGTCATTTAAACGCACCTGCCATATGTACTGCTGCTTATTTTGATTCACATCCTAAATCAAGTACAAATTATTAGTCAAAGTATAATATGGAATAGTCAGGTGCGCTTGGAGTTGTTGTTACAGAACCAAAGAGCAACCCCAGAGCAAACGCAGGGTTAAGCTGTTTCGAGATAAAGCAAGAACCACACAATGTTTGCCAGTTGTAAGCATTAGGAGGCACTACAGAAATGTGGGCGGGCTATCGAAATGAACAAATTAGCATGAGTGAAGCAAACACTGTATTACTTGTGGCTTGCAATTTGGCATTGCAATTTTTCTCCCTTTTAGTTTGTGCACAGTTCTTTCCATTGGTTACGCTGCTCTGCACGTTATAAGACGTGATCACCTGTTCACAAAGCCCCGCCCGTGTCTATCTTCAGTTACTTAACCTGACATTGGTCTCCTTCCATGGTTTTCTCGTGTTGCACTGCTCTTCCGTCAGACGCATATTGTGTGCACGTGTTGGCGTGTTCTTGTGGTTACCACGTTACAGTGCATCATGCAATAAAAAGCACAAAATATAAATATATTCATTGGAGAACTTGGTAGCTTCCATGTTTCAGAATAGTCGAGGCACCCTACTTGTAGATCTCAAAGTGACGTGTACGCATTAAAGTTGTATTAATATGACGAACAAAACTGAATGTCTTTCGGAATAGCCGGAGACTTCCCCGTTCCGAAAACGAATACAAGATTGCTGCCCGCTGATCGCTCTGACACCTACTACTCGGAGCTGCCGGAGAGAATGGATTTATTTGCGTATAACAAACTTTTTAATGGCAATACAACGTTGTCGAGCCCTTTCAGCATGTGCACGATATCGCTCTACCAAATTTTTTTCGCTGAACATTGGTTTTAGCTGCATTTGTACCCTTCCGTTGCACGCCGCCACGGTTTTCTACGAGACACCGAACGCTGAGCAAGAAGAAGCGTACCAAACACAGATGCTGGCACCATCCTCCTCCTCAGGTTATCTACTTTTACTGCCCTAGCCCGGCCAACATAACCTAGATAGCACAAGGCCTGTCCACTCCGATCCATGACGTTATGCCACCTGGCCCGAAATTTCCATTGCCAAGGCTGGCGTGACGAAACCGGCGACGTGAAAATCAGTGTTGCTTACTCGGGAGCATCCCCATTAGATTATACGGCAGTCGGGCCAGGTAGCATGACGTCATGGATCGGAGTGAACAGGCCTTGTGCTATCTAGGTGGTGTTGGCCCGGCCCCACAAGAACCCTGCATGCTCCTCACCTCTGGTCAGAAAATTTTATAAGAAATCAAAAGATTAGATATCAAAAGGTGTGCTAAAATGCATCAGTCAACCATTGGTTGCAATCACTGGCAAAGAATTTGCCTTCTTGAATACCGGTTGAACCTATGTAATCTGTTTCTGTATATACTGATGACTCTGTTTGCACATGCTCAGTGCAGATAGCTGGTGCATGTATGTTCTATCTCTTTCCCAAAAATAAACAGTTGTGAGTAAGCGCTCGCGTGTCCACCTTCACTGTGTCCTTGTCTATTGCACACGCTAAATATTTCTTTATGAATACGTACCAACTCACCCAACTATCAGTTCTGCTGTAGATATGAAAATTCTATCAAGTAAGGCAATGCTATTCGCTTTTAAAGTAAACAAAAGTGACATCCTATAGACCGTTTCACTGATTACAAACATAGGCCCTGCACGGCTTCCGGTTTTGCCCACTGACGTAGCTGCAGTTACCCACTGGCGTAACTGGCAAAGAAGCAACCATGCGTTTTAAAGCATAAACCTGATAAGGCACGTGACCGGAAGTTTCTTGGGGGCGGCACGCTCGCTGCTGTTATCGCGAGCATGAAACCGTCTATAAACAAGGAGAGTATTTAATTAGTCTGTTCAAGCAACGCTGTGAGTCACCGCCCAATGCTTGTGTCGGCGGTTACGTAAATTTGACGTCAAGAGATTGGAATGAAAACAGATTGGAAAAGTTCTACGTTTTAGGGCCCCTGGCGAAATTATTTAAAGTGAAAACAGCAGTTTGCTTAGGTGCCTCTCCCATATATGTTCTCTGTTTTTCTCGCATTCATGAAATCTACTATGGCCCTTCATATACATAATGTCGCCGCTAAAAGTGGTAGAAAAATGGGTAGCTGTATTCGTAACATAAAAAAAAACACAAACACAATGTGGAACAGTTTTCGTATTGCGTGGTTGTGTACAGAAAGAAGCCAAGGACAAAAAAAACATATAAAGAAAATTTACAAAGTGAATGTTCTTTGTTTTGCTGTTAACGAGTTCCAGCCGACGACTGGTTGCTCTTCGATCATGCATCGAGCGCATGATCATCCTGTTGAGAAACGTCATATTTTAACACCTTAGAAATAGGACTATATAATAAAGACATTCAGCGCTAGGCTGCGCAGGCCCCCGCCCCCACTTTTTTTTTTTTTTTTTTCATGAGTGCCAAAGTTTGTTTACAGTGCTAGCATCATCAAGAAGGTTATACAGTGCAGACATATTGCATCGAATAGCAACGCAAGGTTATGAGCGAACTAAGTTTCTCTTCAGCTGTCTTTAAGAAGGTCTTGGCACCTGTTGGCGGCGCCAAGTACTCTAGTTCTCTAACTTGATGACTGTGCACAAAACGCTACAAATGCTTTAATTCTTTAAAGCGCTCTAATAAAGTTATTGAGAAATACAGTTTCAGTTTATTGCGCATAACAAAGTAACAAAATATAAATGAAACAAACAGAGGGAAGCGCCAGAGTCAATAGGCTGAAAAGGAGATTTCCTGTTAGCGCCATATATGATAAACTAAGGATTCTGCAGCCATACATAATCACACAAAAAAAACACACACACACACACACACACACACAAAAAAAAACGGCAGCGTTTCTGAATTGAATACAACAGGAAATAACATTTTGGATAGTTTAGAACAATTATTGTCACCTTGGTGACCAGTGGGATGGTTATATCGAGTGGGAAAATGAATGAAAGTTCGATTTGAGTAATAAGTTTCGTAGTAGCCTGGCACATAAATTTGTCGTAAATTGGTCGTAGAAGAACGCGGCAGGGGTTGTTGGAAGTCAAGCGTGTGGAACTGGAATGAAGAAACTGGCGGGCAGTAAACTACATGGAAATGGAGCGTTTCGCTGACGGATTCGTGTACAACTATTCCAAGAGAATATTTCTCTATAAATTCGCTGCGTGCGTGCGCGTCATGGATGACCTTGCACACTCTCGCATATCAAAGCGGCGTTTCTATACCTGGCAAAGTGGCGCTTTCGTACACGCCATGACGCGGTGGCGTACGCTCAACACACCTCCAGTTTTCTGTTGGGTGCCTCCAAAGTGGGTGACGTCCGCGTATAATGCTATAAAGAAGCGCGTGATCGATGATGGGATCGAGCCCTGTGTCTTCCAGCACAGCAGCCCAATGCTCTAAGCATTAGGGTACGATCACGTGCACACGTCTCTCGAGCCAAAGTCGCTCTTTGAAACGCCTGGCGCATGCGTCACGTGCCAGTTTATCGCATTCTTCAGCTTCTCATGTTTCTGGGGTTTTACGTGCCAAAACCAGTTCTGATTATGAGGTATCGCGTTGTTCTGTCGTGACAGCTAGCGATTTTAGAAGCTGTCCTAGATTGCCCTGCTTTCTGTACCGGCCCACGATTTTACTGCGTAAGGTGTTATGGGCTCATTCCAATAGCCGTTTCGGGTCGCGATGATGCCGCCACCGGCGTCCGCCGCGTAACCGCTATCGCCGGAAACGCGAAAAAAGTACCCGATTCCCGCCGGGATCGAGCCTGCGCCCTCTGCGTGGGAGCCGGATACTCTACCACTGAGCCACGCAAGCGCTTGCTATCGGGTCGCGGAAAATACCCATATATAAGGCAAGGACGCAGGGGGAGGCGACTCGAGCCTCCGCCAGTATGGTGGTGCCATCTAGCTAAGATGCCTGCAAACGCAGCGTCCGCAGGTGCAGACGACGATAAGCGATTCAGACGAGGCGCGCAATCAACGCGCTCCGGACCTGCCAAGCCTCCGCCAGTATGGTGGCGCCATCTAGTTAAGATGCCGGCAAAGGCATTTTAACCCGACATGTAAGCTTAGCCCGACATGCCCGGCTGAGCCCGACATGCCCGACTTACCCCGACATGTAAGTTGCAGTTCTAAGGCTTGATCGGGCTCAGCAGACTGCTGTGCAGAGAGCATTACAAGCCGCAGCTCGCTGTCGACGCTGGGTGGACAGTTCAGATCGTTCTCGTCAAAACGAGGCGAACAGACTGCCGCGAAGACCCTGTTGTGCATGGTGCCCAAATTGGAGCTAGTCTTGAGCCGCTCCACCAGCTGAAGCTGTGACTGTGCTGCGTTGCCGCGCAGGCCTGTGACTTTTTTCTTAGGTGCGAAGCACCTTATGCGCCCGGGCTGTCGGCGTCTCCTGTCGTCGTTGTCGTCGTATTCACGGTAAGCAAGTGGCTCGTGCTCGCGCTCGGCTCGCGCTCGTGCCACTGCTCCCGCGTTCGTCGTCGTCGTCGTCGTTTTCCACAACTGGCTGCGTTGCCGTTCATCATTCCAGCGTATAATTTCACTTCTCTTCTGTCGTCGTAATGGAGAGGCCGGGTTATGAGACATTGCTCAAGGCAGTATGAGCCCATTACGGTGCATCACTGCATGCTTCGCACCTCCCCAGTTTTCATGTTAGTGACGCTGCATTTCGCTCGATGGGTCATTTGACACTTACGCATAAAATTTAATTCACCGCTAAAACCGAGCCTACGACTTTTTTTTAAAGCCTCCTTGGGCAACCTCCAACCCTCTCCGGCCAGAGATGATGTTGCGTGCTGACGCTTGGCGAAAGAACAATTGGTTAATTTCGCATTTCTGCCAGCATTAGGCCAATAAGAAAAATAAATATTAAGAGAAACATGAGACGACAGCAAAAGAAGCGCTGGCTTGAAAAGTCTCAGGAATGGCCTCCTCACACCTCCACACTGTGGCGTTTTATTACGCCAGACGGTGATGCCTCCTAAGTGGGTGAAGTCCGGTTATGATGCCGTCGCGTTAAAACGTGCTATCAAACTTAAAAATGCTTACCTCGTACGACGCAAAAAAAAAAAAAAAAAACACGACGTTGCCAGAAGGTTAGCAGCGGTTACAAAAAGATTACCAGCGGAAGTATCAAAAGGTTAGCAACGGATTATCCATAATCGGCTTTTGCCTAGACTAGAAAATAACCAAGGAGATTTAGTATCATCATAATCATCATCATCATCATCATCATCCTATTTTTAGGTCCACTGCAGGACGAGTGCTCCATCCGAGTGCTCCTCCTGTGATCTCCACTTACCCCTGTGGTATCAGCTATTAGTATCAATGTAAGGTTATTTTAAGTCTGCAACAATTCCGAACATTGGCTGCATCACAGCTAGGTTGCCAAAAATAAATCATAAATAAGCAAAATGTTACCAGAGTAAAAATGTCATCGACGCGCAGTACAGACTGAGGATGAGGTCATAGGCATTACGCGAGGTCACTCATATAATATTTGAGATATTTGTCCACAAAATCAGCTAACGAATGCGTGGGCTTATTCGTTAGAAAGTCCGGAACGGCGGGAGGTATGCTTTTGGGATACTTATAACTGGAACGCAAACGTATTTCTAAGCACATTATTATTATTATTATTATTATTATTATTATTATTATTATTATTATTATTATTATTATTGTTGTTGTTGTTGTTGTTGTTGTTGTTGTTGTTGTTGTTGTTGTTGTTGTTGTTGTTGTTGTTGTTGTTGTTGTTGTTGTTGTTGTTGTTGTTGTTGTTGTTGTTGTTGTTGTTGATTCAAAACATGACTCATTGTTGTTGGGTTTTTTTCTTCTGTATGCTACATTTCTCGTCTTTACCTGCGGCAGCGACTGGAAGGTTATGATGTCATGGGAATGAGTAGGACAACACGAGTCACGGCCGCATTTTAATGGGGCTGCGCATGAAAATACTGCGCTTTGGGTTTATGTTAAAACCCCCAATGGGTCAAAAGTATTTGGGATCCCTCACTGCAGTGTTTCTCATAGCCCCTATTTGATTTAGGTTTTCTTGTTTATATTAATTTTTTTGGAGCAGGGAGGGGGGGGGAGGGAGGCGTTATGCAGCATCAATACTAGTCAAGAAAGAAATTGTTCAATCCAGCTTGTTGTTCGTCTTTTGACGCTCGTTCCACGCAATGGCGTAGCGGAGGTTTCCCCATGCATAGAAGAGATACTGCGCCTTTTCAGTTTTCAGATATAATTTTTGATATGCTTCTATTCCCCTACGCGAACTGCAAGTGTGGCTGCGTCACTGCGTAGAATTGTCGCGATATTTCTGACTGATGAAATGAACGTATAGGAATTTACATCATCTGTCAATAAATTACTGGCCTACGGGCCTCCATCATCCAATGCGCAGAGTGGTGCTTTCAGTTGTGCCATGCCCAGTAGTCGCGCAAGCATGGACGTTGCCGTATTGTTCTTATACTTCGGGGTGGATTTATGGCCCACTCTAGAGCACGGCGGCGGGAACCTTGTTTTTCAATGTGAAACATTCCTAGCCTCATTTCAGGCGCTCAGCGGTTAATATAGGCATAGGCAGGTTCATGTCTCGCCTGTTTTAGGGTCTCTGCAATTGAAAAAAAAAAGTAATCACTTGTCCCATGATGCGGGATCAAGTGAGGGTCCCCAAGAAGAAAATTTCGCCGCTCTACTAATTAAGCCACATGCTAACGCCCTCGTGCTAACGCCAACTAACGCTTTGAGACGATTGACGCGTGCCTTTTCTTAAGAAAGGGACAGCACTTGCACGCGCGCCACGAATGCACGAATGGACGGGTCGAATAGCTGGCGATCTTATCACTCTACTTCGAGTGCGTCACGTCGCATAGCAACAAGTTGCTTATAAAAGCGACAGGTTGCAACGCTTCTTCGCCGGAGTACAATAAATGATTGGTCACGCCATCGCCATCATATAACTATCGTCGTCGTCTTGCTGCTGTCCTCACGCACTCTCTCACGTCGTACACACAATTGCTCGTCTTTCACAAACATATACTAGTCCATCTTGCAACGCCTTTCAGAACCACAAATCGGATAACATCAATTCCCACAGTATGTGGGTGAGACCTGCGTAATTTCTTAGTCTTCGTTTTCGTTTACTATCTGCGTACCGAAGCTTTAGCACGTCAAAAGAAATTGTATATTTTGTCAAATGAACAACAATAAAAATACTAATGAATTTTCACACTCGAAATATGTGGTGTGGGCGGTACGCAGTGGAGAAGCTACTCGGAATAATTTTGACAACCGGGGGTTGCTGCTTACCCGCGTACCGAAATGCATGTGAGCGAGCAGTTTTTATTTTAGCATTTCAGCCGTAGTGAGACTTGCCGCCACCTTGGCATGGAATCTAACCAGCATCCTCATGCGGGAAAGCGACATCGCCACTGCACTACCACGGCGGGTAGGCAGGGAAAGAGCGACACTGAGCACCGCAGTGTTCGTGATTCATGCCTGCCGGTTCAGAGGGGCGAAATGGGGAAGATGCGTTATAAGTAAGCTGAGACCATTAATAAATATTATGAGGGACCTTCATGCCTGATGATGAAGTAATAGTGGTCCCAAGCCTAACAGCATGAGCTGCTCAGAGTTTATTTCAAGGGTCAATCTAAACAACCCAGCTCGCCCGTTCATATATAGTCTGCTCGCCACAGTGGTGACGCAGCAAGGCCACAGTTTCAGCAGCCAATCGCTTCGCTGCCACGTGCTCTATATATGGACAGGCTTGAGGGCTTGGTAAGCTGCAATTTGAGGACCTGAGTGCTCTGGAGTAAATTCTGGCTTGTTGAAAAGCTGCGTTTCGGTGAATAGGGTGACGAGGCTCGTCAATTTTGTCTGCAGATCGCAGCAAGAAAACTAGCCACGTCGTTGCCGTCGATGCTACTGTGAGAGAACGCCGACTGGAGCTGCGCATCGTAACCACGTGTCACGCTATTGAGGTAGGGGAAACGAGACCTTTTACGGGTATAGGCTTGAACGCATTTGAGGTGTATGGAGACATTTCCATGGTTGCCTCCTTCCTTTTATTATGCCCCACGTTGCACATGACGTTGTACCTGAACGCACCTGGGCCTGCAAATGTGTTAATCATCATCGTCACCATCATCATAATCAGCCTATATTTATTTGCACTGCAGGACGAAGGTCTCTCCCTGTGATCTTTAATTACCCCTGTCTTGCGCTAGCTGATTGCAACTTGCGCCTACAACTTGCGCCAACAGACTTGTCTGTCAAGTGCATAACATGGTGGCACAAGATGGCGCTACAAACTATCAATTTAAAGAAACGCTACAAAGCACGCAGCCAGCTATAGCGGCGCGCGGATGCCGTTGACTACAGTGTTATTAACTTCTGCTCAAAGCCTAGAACCAATGAGGACACAACGAAAGTGCTCGTCTCGCGTAGTCACGCAGCTGCTTCTAGTGAGGCACGCGTTTTCCGAAAGGAAAGGAAGCAGGAGTGAGCGCACCATTCACCGTCACTCAGGTGGCTTCTTGAGGCCCTTTAATTTATTCTTGGTAATCAGACGCACTAGACTTTCGACATGCTCATGAGCCGCGATTTTCGGGAGCGTCGCGTAAGACCCCTTGATAAAGGCACATATATTATTGAAGCAACAGTAGAAGCGGTGAAAGCAGCTTTTAGACGACATCAATATTTAAGTATTGTCTCGCGTGGGTCTGCACACAGCCGTTGCACTGAAGAAACATTCCTTTCCCCACGGCTTTAAGAGTGCTTATGTGCTCTCGGTAAGTGTAGGATACAAAAATAAAAATAAAATTGAAGACGAGATAGGGAAACACATCAAATAAAGGGACGGCCAAGAGAAAGCGTAAGTGGCACTTAAAGTAAAGGCACACGGTGGTGTGGATCTAACTGCAAGACCACGACATGCCGAGAGAACTTAAGTTTGCATGATATGCTGCAGATACACTTACTGGAGGCAATCAGCCCAGTAGGCCCTCTAAAAAAAATTGAAGCACGTAGGACCTACGCTTTCCTAAAAGAATTTACTCAAGCTGCAGGGTTATCTAAGTGTTGTCCAGTACAATAATTTGTCTTTTTTTAATCCTATAATATTAACTAAGTAAAAAGTGGTAGCCGTCGCCAGCACACTGTGACGATTCTTGTGATTATTTTTTTTTACATAAAGAAAATTCTGCCCATGATGCACTTTTTGGCGACTCCAAAAAAAAAAGACATAAAAATTATTTAAATGGTGCCGAATCACGTTTTCGAATACGGTGCATAGAGAGCACTGTTTATAGGGAAACATAAGCACCAGAAGCGTTCAATTCATCTGCAGTGTGTCACCTTTATAGAGCGGTTTACAGATTTACACGTCCCATTTATAGCGCAGAGAACAGACGAAAGGGAAGCTAATGATTGGCCAACACATCTTGCATCGTACTCACCCAATGGCTCGGCCCGCTGTGCTCCTTCTTACCCATGCTCTGAATATGGGCTCCAAAAACACGTCGCTTCCACCCTCCTCAGACAATTCAAAAGTTGACCTTGCTCTGATCAAGTGCATGTACACAAACACAACGTTATGGTCTGAATAAGCATCCGTGCTAGTTATGATAATTGTCCTTGTCCCCTCAGCATGAATACGCCGGGTTTGCTTTTTCGAGTCAGTGATACTCTCTTAGCTAAATAACTAACAAGGTTTTATATCCCGAGAAAGCGCAGTAGGTTATGAAGGACGCCGTAGTTTGGGGTTCTGGATTAATTTTGTGCACATAAATCTAGACGCCTTTTTTCGCCATTTCGCCCAACCACAGTGAGGCTATCGCGGCTGGGAATAAGCAGCACATGCGTAGCGGCTGTATGGCATAGCCACTCAGACACCACCATGGGTGCCGCCGGCCCATTAAGTGATTACGGGAGTTACAAGCAGAGAAATTTTGTCTCCTGCGTTATTTAGTGGCCCTACTTCAGAAAACATTCAGTGCTCACAAAAACCCCTTACCAGAAAAGCAATATCAGCGCTCTAACTGCTCTCTGTTTCACTTTGATTTTTGTGCATCGTGTATACCGCCTGTTCATTTTTTTATGCATCGAACAGCAATAAAGAAAATTGTGTGTGATAGATAGCGCTGATGCAGCTTTTCAGGTGGATTACCGGAACAGGCGGGAATGACCTGCATGAGAGCTCGCAATGCCCAGGTATCGAATTGAAATACTCTCTAATTCAGTTTCAAATTATTCACATTAGCGCACATATTGCAATTGCGAAATTGAAGCCGGGCGTAGTGAAGTCATCTTTTGTTAGCAGAAATCATAAGGGCAGCCTCACTTTCAAGATATCCACCAATAAAACGTGCAACGAAATACATTGGTGTGTCAGTTAAGAGTTTCCCAAAAGTGTCTCTTTAGTAGTTCGGGACAATCTTAACTAGAACGCTAAAGCATTTTTTAGCTGATTTTGGACAGATGTCTTGAGAGTAATGCAAGTCCTAGGATTTCACAGACATGACTTCCCTACTGCTCGGCTTGAATTTCACATCGGAAATATCTACCCTAAAGTGAATAATTAAAAGGTTACTTGCGCTGTATGCGCCATGCGAATTGTTAAAAACCTGTTCGAACTAAACAATAACACCCAATATAGCATATACGAGCATCTCCTGAGGCAATGTAAAACTGTAAATTGCTCAGTAACCGAGTCGAACTTGTAGCGCTAAAAGTTAATAAAAAAATATTCAGAAACTGCACTGCAGTTTTCTAAGTTGGCGTAAGCATTGTGCCACTTGCTCATCTCCGCGCAGCCTGGTGTTATTATCAATCCTAATAAAATTCATCCGACCAGTATAAGCGCTTATCAATCGTTATCGGTCGTTATCAAACCTATCGGACTAGATCCCCCCCTTTTCAACCCCTATTGGTTGTTATCAACCTTATCGGACTCGATAAGACCCTTATCAACCCTTATCAGTCGTTACCGTTATCAGTCGTTAACCCTTACCAGGCTCACAGAGTGTTCACAGACGCAGCGACCGCTACGCTCTGCTGACACGTCAACTCAGTCGTCACAGCCTGCTCCCACGCCACCAATCGCAATCAACAGCGCATCTGCGAAAACTTCCAAGCAAGTCTGGACCTTGTCGAAGCCGTCGCAGTTTCCACGCAGTGTAGAGCAGTGCTGCGTTTTGCGGCATCTGGAGGGCGGAATCAACAACTATTCGCAGCGTGTCAATGCACGCCTTCATGCAGCTAAATGTAGTGTGCAAAAATCTCGCAATAAATATATCGTCATAGAAATGAACGGTCATTTTCTCATACTGCAATAAAGTATACAATAACAACGTCGGGCATAGTATAGGCCAATTTATGCAAGGAATACTGGCAAGCGTATAGCATAGTTGACCTTAAAGGTTGCACCTTGCTTGAAAAAGGACGAGTAACTCTGACCCGCAGTGCACCGACGGGGACAAAATTACTTGGGCGGTCAGCTCAGCGGATGTCGTTCACCGAATCGCCTTCGCGCAGCTTAAACCGCCACCCGGCCCACATAGTTTCTCGTGTTAGCGTCTCTTCGCTGCTGCACGTTCGAGCAAACAAGTTCTAGAGAGACGGAGCAAGGCTGCCAAAGACTCCATTCTCGGCGGTCTTCTCCAGGCGAAGATTTCCTCGGAGGAGAACGTCGAGACTCCGTTAAAGGTTAATGAAATGCAGGCCGCGACGGGGTTTTCTTCTTCATCACCCAAGAATAACTTAATTATGGCTGCTCAGGGAGGACGCCACCTCCGTTGGAGATAAAGCCTTCCATGGTTGTGTTTCTCAGTCGTGTTTACGTATGACCTTCCTTTAGCTCGCTCTGTTCCCTCTGTGTGTGCGCTGTTCTCGTTAGATATCGAGTCTCTTCGATCTTCTGACCCGCAGTTCACGCTCCCGCATGCTAGCAACAAGGACCAGCCGAAGCCGGCAGCCAGGTTATGATTGGCGAGCAGAACGTTCAACAACGCGTGTTAAGCTGCCATCTGAAGGTTGTGGACACTATATTGTTCGCACAGAACTATGCAGGCGTATCATAACCTCCTCCAGCAATTCTATTGTTTTTGTTTCCTGATTTAAAAAGCCCGGTGCTCGAGAAAACTGCGGTCATTAAGCTGTAGTCCTCACTTTTGAGAGAGCATTGTTTTTTTGTTTTTCTATTTTTAGTATTTACTGTGTGCGCGACTCCTTGCTTCTGTGCCAACATTTTCACCTATTACAAATCACACAGCCTAAATATGATTTACGAATGGGTGGGCTGCGATGCATAGCAATCAGCGAACTAAGGAAAATGACTTTCGGAAAGTAAATAAATAAAGAAATTTGGTGATGTTTTCAACGACGCCACATGACAGAACGAAATAGCTTACTTGCCTTGGCGTGAGTAGCAAGGCGGAGTGATTACTACATGATGAGCAGGCTTCGGAATGCCCCACACAATGGACGAGTTTCTGCTCTGGCACTCTGGCCCGGAGACTGAAGTGACGGGAGAGTGACACCGGCAGTCAAACCACCTATTTCTTCGCTCCGTCTATTCATTTTTGATCCTTTTCCTATCACCCAGTGCAGGGCAGCCAACCAGGCTCAGTCCTGGTTAACGTCCCGGCATTCGTTTATCGTTTCTGTGTGTCTCTCTCTCAATTTTCTCCAATAGACGCTCCCCAAAAATATATGCGTCTGAATAAAAGTATTTGCGCCACTGCATCTCTCCTCTAATTAGTTCTAATCAGCCGTGGACACACGTTCGAGAGAAAGAGGTAACACCTAATATTTTCACGTGGAGCGATTCGCTGGCGTTCTGCTGACAAAAAGAAAAGACCTCAGGGGGAGTTATGCAGAACAATTAGAAAAGTAAGAAAAGTGTGATGTTGTCGCGAGTATAAATGCTCTTGGTGGATGGCGGCACGTTTTTACTGCATATCTTGTATCAACATGGGAAAACGTGAATCTCAGAGCTTGGCGCTGATATGACGGACGAAGGGGCAGTTTTGGTATTTTGGCAACGGATTCGGTTGTTAAGGCTCTGCATATTAGCTAGATCTGATCATTCGACTGCGTGGAGCCACAGCAATCACCGTTTGCAATTTCGCCATTGCTGCCAAGCTGATTGCTGGTGCACGCGCGCAAGCACGCACTCACCGACGTGCGCACACCACTGGCGAATGAAGGATCGGATGCACATATTCAAAACGATATTGGTTATGAACCACATCGAGTCGTTTGTCGCGTATAAAAGCCGGAGCGTGTTCCCGGAGCTTCACACGCAAACCACGGCGAAAGAATAATACGGTAATCATATGCGCTGCATTCCACCCATGATCTCAGCGTGGGCATAGCGCAGCGTCGGCCAGCAGTCGCGGCTTCCGCTGGGCTCCTGCTCAGGAAACACGGCTGCGTCCTTCGAAGCGAGAATATTGTGCTGGGGGCTGCATCCGTTATTTTTCTACTAGTATTTGCTGCAGTGGTGGGAAAGCAGAGGTGTTGCGGCTATTGCGTGCGGAAGATATGGGAAAGCAGCTCGCCGCTGTTTTCCATAATGATTGCCGACTTTAGGCTCTGGTAAACCTGGCGAAGGATGCTGATTCTGCATTGTTATGGTAACAGCCAGTGTTGTCATTTTTTTCTTGCAAATTTTCTGCTGAAACCTCCTTCAAAATTTGCTATAAACTGCCCAGTATCCTACTCACTCCACCTAAATTTTGAAATGAAAATTTGAACAAGAATGATGAAATATCGTAAGCAGGTATAACGAGTTCACAAGCGGTATCTTAGGCGTATAAAATTTATTGGTGGGAGATTTTACGTCGAGAGCAATTGCTGATTGAGTGCCTTATGAATGAAAAAGAAAACTAAATGCCATAGGAAGTAATGTCTTGGGGAAAAAGGGTTCCATGGACGCATATCCATTTTAGCCCATTGCGGTGGCTCAGTGGTGTGGCCTTCTGCTGCTGGCGCGTGTTCCCGGCCCCAGCGGCAGCTGTGCGATGAGGGCGAAAAGCAAAAACGCTGGTGGGCTTAAACTTGGGCGCACAATAAAATTCGCCACGTGGTCAAAATTAATCCGGAGCCCTCTACTACTTTGGAACATTAAACCGCACAACTTAATTTATTATTTAATTGGAATGGGTGAACCAAGGAAGATAGATATAGGAAACGGTGCAGGCATTTTTTACTTGCAGAGAGCTCTCTAAGATATCAATAAATATTTGCAGACCAATTTTCGCTGTTTAAAATTTGTTTGATCTAGCGAAATATCTACTGAAATGACAACTTTAGCGCACCTCGATCTTTAATACAAGGTTTAGCTGACATCACACGGGTTTGGCGTATCTGGGATCTTGGTATCTTGTAATCAATTCCAGAAAATGAAAGGCCTTTTTGCGCCTCCAGTACGTCATAGCGAGTTGCAAGAGGTGTCAAAATGTAGAATCTCAATGATACAAGAAGCGAGAATTAGCCGCAGAGTAATTTGATGTAACGGTAGGAACGTAATTAGCACAATATAGTCGAACATCCACCTCAATAACTAGAATTACGCTATATCCCACATGTGATTAAAAAAGTCGCAGTTTCGCCCAAAAGGCGAAGCATCGATTGCGATAGAAAATTAGCAGACAGCTCTACGAAGTAAGGATATTAGTTTTATCGGTCGTATAAACTTGCGAACATTCGCTTACTTACTAAATAAACAAGCACGGTGTCACGCGCGCACAGGTAAACATGAACACATCTCGCTCGATGACCGCGGAAACTCGCTGTCAAAATGCTGGAGTGAGTTAACGCGATGTCTGCAGCAAGCGAATTGACCTTCGTGCTCTCTCTCGCTTTAATTAACAGGAAACAAACGTCGAAAGCACAGTGCATACGAAGAAACCGACACTCGGAGTGGCTGCTTTGTCCACGTCGCAGATCGCTTTCAAGATACGGCGGCCGCGCCGCGGCACCGTAGGCAGCAGCGGCAGGAGTAGAACACCCCCCCCCCCCTCTCCCTACGGCCCTCCCTCGCCTTCCCCCCTTGCCTCGCGCGCCACATAAGACGGCGCGCTTCTGCCCCGCCTTCCTTCCCTCGCACGCGCGAGATTAAGCTGCGATCGTCGGCTGACCCTCGCAAGCTGTCACTCGCACATACAGCGTACGACGCGCGGTGATGATGTTATCGTGTTTGGACTTTATGTGAAACATCCCGGCGGCGGCGATGGCAGAAATTATCTTGGAGTGTTCATCTAATTGTTATCGCAATAAAACATGTTTGTGGTCTAAAAAAAATAAAAAGAAACCGTAGACATGTTGAGGGAAGGACGCCGTACGGAAGACGTTTGGGAAATGGAGCGAGTTCACTTGGACTAAGCAGGGCTTGCGCGAGGTTATGGTATCTAGAAGGCAGCTTCAGCGCTGCCCACAAGTGAGAATTAGTCACAGAGTAGGTAAAGTTGACTACCGCTAGGGACGTAATCTGCGCCAAATCATCGAAAATTAACCACATTACACCATACTCCTGTAAAGGATGCAACACCGTAAATATAGCCATACTAAGGCTAAGCCACCATACGGCTCACTTTTAGAAACTGGAGCGAGTTCGCTTGGACAAGGCAGGGCTCGCGAGAGGAAATGGGGTCTGGAAGGCGGCTCCACCGGTGCCCACAAGAAGCGAGAATTAGTACCAGAGTAGGTAAAATTAACGGTATGGGCGTAATTATCGCCAATATAATAAAACATTAACCACACTCCACACTACGCCATATACCGCACGATCTCCGGGATCGGCCCACGTCTTCGTCATAAAAAGAAGTCAACGAAATGTCCATGTCATTGCGCATGACATGGAAGAGAAATAAGAAACGAAATAAATGAATAATGATCATGAAAAGGAGAGAAGGAGACAGAATAGAGAGTTATAACCAAGATTTATTCATTAATCATTTGAACCACCATGTACGTTGACTCTTCGTTTGCGTCGACACTTGATTGACGCGTTCCTTTTTTAACTTTTTCTTTCCTTGGGTAATGTGACTAAATATCAAGTTTTAGTGAAATGCCTGCGAACACCAGAAGAGTGTTTCCTATGGTCTTATATCATACTATGTGGAGTGTGGCACATTTCAAGTTTTTGTGTGTTGTTTTAAATTGCAAGTGACTACCCCCAAGTTTAGTATAACGAACTGCTCGACGTTGCGGAGAATCCCGCGATATACTTAACTTTGCATCAGCATTTCCAATAAATGAATGAATGAATGAATGAATGAATAAATGAATGAATGAATGAATGAATGAATAAATAAATAAATAATGCAGATGCAACGTACTAGTTCTAACTGTGTAAAACGAAGCTTTGGTGATTGGTCATGCCTATTTGATGTGTAATGAAGCAGACGCGCCTCGTGTTTTGGGTAGCAGCTCGAAGACGGCGATGACGACCCGTGCTTTGACTGCAAGGGAGATCGGGCTCTTTGTTCTGCTGCTAGGCTGCTGCTACACTAATTATCACCTTTCATTAAATCTTATTACAGATGCTATTCTAAAGACTGGTTTAGTTTGGTTTAATTTGACTAGGTTTTATATAGGAATCAGTGGGACAAGCCTTTCCGGAGTATTGGTCACGTACCGGTACACACGCAGTGCCGCACACTGAGATTCTAAATAAAAAATAATTAAAAAGTAAACAAATCAAGGAATCCGTTATAATGGTCCTAATCCAGCCCTTGGTCTTGGGGAAAAACACAGTCCGTGGATAGCATAAGCTGCTGTGAACATCTAAGCCAAATGTTGCAGTGGTGTGCTGCGCGTGGAAGTCACCTTGATCTCAAATACTCTCTTCTCTAACAAAGTCTTCTCATCACCCTCTTCGGAGCTGCCGGTGGCTGTTTATTTCGTCGTTTACCAGATTCCCATAGACGGCTGCTATTAGCCGTTAGCTGACATCAATCAACAAGGGTATTTGGATAAGTGCGCTTATTCCTACTGTTACTGTTTATATTACTTGTCGCAGTTAACTAAACAGGCTGAAGTTAGGGAAAATTGGCATTTCTAATTTCCATAAGAATGACGCACTTCCGGAAGAAGCCGACTATCACCTGCTCACACTCGGTCTCGGCTACCTGGGTAGGATAATCTGTGTGGCGTTGGCCACACTGCTTATCGGTGTCGTAGCCGTCGGGACTCATTCATTTAGACTAGCTTTGAACACTTAACTAGCCTCGAACCGAATATGACAAATGAGTTCTACGGAAGTCCGCAAGGTGAAGGAAAGTTCATGAAAAATAAAAATTGACATCCACCCGTCTTGTAGCAGGAAGCTACAAAGGAAACTCGTACGGGTTTCCCAGAAAGAAAGCTTCGCGGTTGAAGAAAAATTCGTCCTGGTCCGGGATTCAAACCCGGCAGCAACACCTCAGGTCCGCCCCGGACAGACGTAGGTCACGAGTTCGAATCCCGGACCAGGACAAACTTTGCTTCAATTGCTAAGCTTTCTTTCTGAGAAACACGTACGGGTAAGCTTCGTGGCTACAAGACGGGTGGATAGCAATTTTTCCTCTCGATAGCCTCGAACCACGCGAAACCTAAGGTCAGATCACACGTGCGCACTCACTCCTGGCCACTCCTGGCTAGACACCTTGGCTGAAATTGCTTTGTATTGAGCCATTGACAGCGCTTCAAAACGTGCATTTCGGATGTGGCGACTTTCCGTCGGTCAAGCTGGTGCAGGACAAAGCCAGTCTGTACCACGTAGCAAGGCCAGACTGGAGCGCCTGAGCACGAGCGGGCAGTCCAGCTCATTCGTGCACATATCAAACCAAACGCTGCGCATACGCACTACAGTTGCATTTAGCTGTGTTTGCTACGTAACGTAGACACCGCGGCTGCCGCGGGGTGCCGCAACGAGCCCGCTTGCTGAGCCTGCTGCGTCTCTCTGTGGACAAATCAATCGGTGCAAAACAAAAGAACACACACACACACACATAGTGGAAAAAAAGGCGCTGATTGGCCCGAAAGATGAAGCATCTATTGCGATAGCAAATTAGTGAACAGCTATACAAAGTAAGGATAGTAGCTTTATCGGCCGTATAAACTTGTAAACATAGGCACAGTAACTAAATTAACAAGCATTGTGCCACGTGCGCACAAGCAAACATGAACACATCTCACTCGATGACCGTGGAAACTCGCTGTCAGAACGCTGGAGTGAGTCAGCGTAGCAGCAGCAGTGAGTGAATTGAGCTTCGTGCCGGCGCTCGCATTATCGCGATCTAAGCCGTGAAAACACAAGGAGGGCGGACTCTGCCCCCGCCGCAGATGGATTTCAAGATACAGCGTGCGCTGTCGGCGCGGAAGCCCCCACCGCCACCCCCACCTTCTCTCGGAGCCTTCCGGCCGGGCGGCAGCGCGCGGCCGCAGTAAAGCGCGGCATCTCCACCTCTCGAACCTCCCTCCGGAGCGTTGTGCGCGACTGAAAGTCTGCGCGCTTCCTTACCGCTTCCGGCCCTTGTGTGCACGAGCCGCGATTTCTGGTTCACCGTCGCATGTTTTCACTCGCACATACAGCGTGCGGCGCGCAGCGACGATTTTATCGACGGTGGACTTTATACGGAACCTCACGGCGACGGCAACGACGATGATGACGGCAGAAGTTCGCCCAGTGTGTCCATGTAATTGCTATTGCAATAATAAAATGCAGAACCCCCTCAGTCAGCTGTACAATGTTGTGCCACACCGCATGCCTTCATCAAGGTCACGAGCGCTCCCCCACCCTGCGTTCTTCTGAACATCAATACTAATCCTGCGACGAAACAGGAATGCGACGCGGGTGCCGTCATGCAGCGCGATGCCTTCTCCGCGACGTAAGAGGAATGCGATGCAGGTGACGTCCGCACCTGCCCCGCCTGGTTCCTGCCGACGAGGAGTCACCAAAAGGATTCAAGGGAGAACCGGCCCATTGTTGGAGAATGAGTCGCCACCAGCCACCCCGTCGGTCTCGTGCACTCTTACTGCTACTTGTATGCTATTACCTGCTACATCTGTACATATTGTATAAAGCTTTTCGCTTCCTGATTCGTCTGCTCCCGAGTCACCATAACAGGCTGCATCTTCAATTTGAAACGTTTGTTGCTCGGGGTGTATAAATATTGTAAGATTGAGGCCGAACCAACGCTTTTATGCGGCAGCCCTCAGACATAGCCCGCGGCAGATGAGGTCATGATCATCATGGTTATATACATTTAAAAGTATGAGTAACATAACCGGGGCTTTCACTTATTCCTCTGTTAACACCGGCGGCTTCTGCTTACGGCGCGGCCGCGCGGGGGCCGTATCTTGAAAGCAATCTGCGATGGGGACAAAGTGCAACTAGTGCTTTCGATGTTTAGTTCGCGTTGAAGCGAGAGACGGCACGAAGGACAATTTGCTCGAGATTTGTTGATGTTTACATGTGCACGCGTGTCACCATGCTTGTTAATTTAGTTAGTAAGTGATTCTTTACAAGTTTATACGACCGATAAAACTACTATCCTTCGTTCGTATAGTTTTCTACTAATTTGCTATCGCACTAGATGCTTCGCGAAACAGCGACATTTCTTAATCATTCCAAGAAAGATGCTGCATTCATGAAAATAAATTTATATGTAGCCATGTCTGTGCAAGGCGTTTAAGGCTTTTCTGTTACTATAAACGCGACACAACTAGATTTAGGAACGTTCGCTGGTATAGGATGGTAATACAAGCGAAAAAAAGGAAGTCTTTAATACGCCACTCTTGTGAAAATCAATTTTTGTTCGGTCGCAGAACTTGTTTCAGGCAGTGCAAGAACTTCTGTAGCTCACCTAACAAAAATGAGCAGTAAGTTGTACTTGTGTCTAAGCGGCTATGAGAACACAAGAGCTTTAGTGATGCTATTGTAATTCATAACTCCACTACGTGTGTCCGAGCGCTTGTAAATCACGTGCAAATGTTTTACTCTGACTTCTCAGCAATTTAACTCAGCAAGAGCCAGTGCGAAAATAACCATCAACGTCTCACTGCACGAAGACACATTACGACAGCGGCTCTTTTAACCTTTCTTGAAGTTAGCTTTTCTGACTAATTCTTTCCAACTCAAGAGACTTGAAGGATCCAAGCGCTCTCAGAGCCTTTGGTATTGCACTAACTTTGGTATTGTGGTCACTGTCTATAGTTATGCTCACTGGCTTGCACTGCCACAATAATTCCATAATTTCTTTTTCCGAAAGCCGACTTAGAATAAGGCGACAGCTAATCCTCTGCACACAAACGTCACTGCAAAATTAATCCGCACTATCGACGTGCGACTTTTTGGAGCACTGTGGGTTGCAGGGCGATCGAACATCCGTGTTGACAGGCGCGTGCGAAGCAAAGCTAGTGGTATCGTTGAACACAAGGACTTTAAGAGAGGAAATTAATTGGGCCCGCCTTTCTTTTTCGCCAGAATGGCGTTTGAGAAAAAAGTGTGAGCGCGGACGTCGCTGGCTATTAGCGGTTATAAATTCTTTTTGCTCAGGGAGAGCCTTAACAAATGACAGTGGTCACTAAAGAAAGGATTACAAAACACGCACGTACGGGCCAGCTTACCGGCGATGAACTGGAAAGTTTTCTCTCACTCGTTCGATTCAACTGCACAGCGCAAGGTATTTGTTGACGCCTTTGTTGCTTACTGTATGACTCACTTGCTTCACCGTTTGGGCTTCGAAATTGAACAAAAAAATTTTGCTATAGTAAAGGCGAATTCCACACTTTTGTATTAGGTATCCGCTGACTTTTCTCGAATATCTCCTTTGACGCTGTTCTTTGTTTTAGTTCCACCCCCCCCCTTTTTTTTGGCGAATAGCCCAGACACTATGTGGGTTATATTTTGTCAGCTTTCTTAGCTTATTTTTGCAATGCTCGTAACAATATCCAATTTTCCGGCTTCAAGATTTGTTTTATGTTCCGAGTTGGCAGTGGGTGCACATTGTATCACGAAATGGCGCAGTTTTCCATTAGCGGCAGCGTATATAGCCGGGAGGCTGGGGTCACGTAGATAAATTAATTCCAGACACAAGGTTTTCATGTTCATTCACTGGAGATAGGGAAGTTCGGGAAAAGAATGCTGTTTCACAGTACAAAGGGATCTAATGTCACCAAAGTTTGTTTTTCTCGTTCTTGTTATTTATTTATTTTTTAAATTAGAGACGTTTCAAGCTACCGCTAACGTGAAATGAATATACAGGCTTCTTTTAAGTGAGACTTGAAAGACGTCTACGAGATGTGGAAAGTAACGCTCTAATTATGCGTGTTCTTTATTGGTATTACTCACATTTATCATTTAGGCGGCTCATCTTAGACTAGCCCAGCCAACACTTCATCACTTTATTAAAGGTCGATAAATGCCGTTGATTAAGCGTGTACTTGTGAGGATCTTAGTTCACAGCGCTACAGAAGGGCGTACAGCTTTTATTTTCGTTTTTCTGCCAGCATGCAGAACTTATTTTTTTGCTTTGCTTATGTTCATTCCCTCGCTTTGCAATCAACGTGCTTGAGCACTTCCTGTGCGGCCTACACAGACCTCCGAAACTAAGTTCGTAAGTACGCTGATCTACTTCATTCTGGAGAGTGCGCGACATATCGCAACCGTGTTGAGCGCGTCGCGTCGTCCCCGCGTACGTTTTGCCCCTTCCTTGAGACATTCGCCAGGTGGACCTGCGCTTTCAGCATGCGGTAGCCAACGGGAATATCTGTCTGCGTTTTGTGCATCTGGAATCTCTCTTTGTCTCATCGTACAGACTGGTATTTGTGCTTTTAAGTTTTTCATATGGCAAGAAGCAGAGCCTTCTGGGGACAAAGAATTGCAGCGGTACTTATGAGAAAAAACTGAAGAAAAAAGAATCTCTGGTTTTAATGGAACTCTGTCACGTGAAACAACAACACCTGCCTGATAATAAGATCGTGGTTTTGGGACGTAAAACCACAGAATTGAATGTTTTTTTCCCACACAAAAGTTACTGCCGTTAGTTACAGAAACATGCCGGCATTATTTTCGTCTTCAAACACAGCATAAAAACCACCCATTGGCTCTAGACATAATGAAACGAGATAGATGTTATGTTAATAAAGAAATTCAGGAAAATCTTCATGTATTGCCAAGAAATGAATTTTGGAACTCAGATGTCGAATATCCTCCATGGCTGCTTACTCGGCCAAAAATCGAATTGTCAGTAGATGGCATATTCAGAAAAAGACACATGTGCATTCAAGCTGCTCAACAACTAGCACTTTACCAGATTTATATGCGGTATTCAGGATACGTACACGTCTATACAGATGGCTCCAGCACAGCAACCTCGTCAACTTCAGCATTCTATATACCGCGCCTCAATAAACACGAATCGTTTAAGTTATCTCGTGCGACTTCGTCCACAACGGCTGAACTGTTCGCAATCCTATGTGCGTTAAAATTTATAACTTCAGTACGAGATGCGCAAAAATGGGTAATTTTCAGCGATTCACAGGCGGCCCTCATATCACTCTGCAGCACAAAATCAAAAACAATCAGTGATAGTATAATATATGAAACACTTAGAGACCTCACGAAGGCAAGCCAAGAGAAGCATGAAATAAGATTCCAGTGGGTACCTGGACATTGTAACATTCCTGGAAACACAGCAGCCGATGAAGCAGCACGACAAGCACACCTCAAAGATGATGCAATTTCGCTCCCAATATCAACAAATGAATTACGCTGTATCATAAGGGCAACATCTTTTAAAATGTGTAGAAATACGTGGTCTGACCAGAATTCGAAGAGCTCTGATTTATACCATATTGATCCGCTTATTGAATTCAAATTTCCGTTGTCATTAGACAGAAATATGGAAACCCTTATTCATCGATTACGACTAGGCACTGCCTACACAAAACATTTCTTACATAGAATTGGCCGTGCGGAAACCCCCGAATGTGATTGTGGATTTGTAGATGAAGATGTATATCACCTCCTTTTAGATTGTCCACATCACGACACACCAAGACGCCGACTTAAATCAACTTTATTGGAATTAGACCACAGACCTTTCAGTTTAAGAAAACTTTTGGGCCCTTGGTCAACAACGGCCTTGCAAAAGAGCGCTCTAAAAGCGTTAACAACATTTCTCGAAGAGAGTGGCATTGTTGGCCGTTATTAACGCTTATAATGTTTCTTTTATTTCAATGTAGCTGTGTATGTGTTTGTGGATTATGATTGTGTTGTATGTATGATTGATTGCATGTGTTGTCATTATGATTTGTGGATTTGTGATTTATGTTTATATTCTGTGCTGACTATATGTGAAAATGCATGTACACGATGTGTGCACCACCCGCTGATTAGAGACTGTATTGTAAGGTGCTATTATTGTTTATATTATTGAGACTTTCTTCTCCAGTGCAGTGGAGTGATTGAACTTCTACATTGTATGTACCACTTTTTTTCCTCACCGTGTTGCTGTGCAAACGTTGCTTATATGAGAAGGCTATTTTAAACCCTGTATGTTGTAGGTTAGACGTATTCAAGAGTTAAGGAGTAGCCGGCGCCTTACCTGTGCGTCAGCATCTCCTCATAATATATCAATAAAAAAAAAGTTACTGCCGTTCTCCTTTGCGCCGGACTGGGCCATTGTGGGCAAACATAGCAATTTCGGCGCAACAAACAACACGTCCGTTTTCCTTTCACTAACAGGCTAAAGTATTGTACGCAAACGTTATCAACTACTGTGGTGTTGGCATTGTTACCCTGACTAAAACATGGCTTTCAAGCAAAATCCATGATAGCAAAATGTTTCAGTGCGCAGTCAACATAACTTGTGCACATTTGTCTGCGAATAAAAAATTGGTGGTGGTGATCAGCTATCTTCACCTGTACTATTAGTCACGTGCTCAATAGAATTTGTATGCGCATGTGTTCGCTTAGGCGAGAAACTGTCTGTTTTTGGTTTATTAACTACTACAGTATTAGAATTCTGGGTGCTGAAGAGCCGGCTATCCCAAAATCGTAGGTAAACACGGAAATGTTATCGTATTTGCATGTTATCGTCCGCCTTGATCACGGTGGCCTAAATGCTCCTCCGCCTTTGGCGATGCACTGTATGATGCCTTAGGTAACGTCGCAGTTTGCTGCGACGTTACGTAAATATCATTCGTAAACATCATTCGACGTTCGTAAACATCATTCTTGTAAACATTTCAGTTACCTAGATGTTTATTGGAGTAAACACAACAGCGTAGTCAGGTCACTAACCATCGAGAGAACTGTTTCATTAACTTTTGCGACGATTTCAATCTAATACAGCTCGTTGAACAACCCATGCGTACTACTTCCTCTACTTCCAACCTGTGGGCTTTAGTGACAACCACTCAGCCAGAGAATATTTCTGATCTTAAATGTTTACCTTGGATCAGTGATCACTGGTTCTTTCGTTCACATGCAACTCCAGGTTTGTGCGGAAAACTCATTCTACGAAGGTTATTCGAAATTACAACAACGCTTACCTCAACTCGATTAATGCCGAATTGAGCACATTTTAATCTGTATAAGAGGGGGCGAGGGGTGTCGCAAGTTTTCAAATCGTTCAGTTCAGCTAAAGTGGGCGATCTTGAGAGACCTAATC
Organism: Dermacentor silvarum; assembly: GCF_013339745.2. Taxonomy (NCBI): domain Eukaryota; kingdom Metazoa; phylum Arthropoda; class Arachnida; order Ixodida; family Ixodidae; genus Dermacentor; species Dermacentor silvarum. The sequence goes on from NC_051154.1 coordinate 151,266,692, forward strand.
TTCTCGCTGATAGAAAAATATCTGCCACTGCGTCTTGCTTATTGCGCCTTTCGTTCCCCTTGGTATACGTCAGCGTTAACCGACTTCTCAACAAGCACAAAAAAAAAGAGACCCGCCGTGGTTGCTCAGTGGCTATGGTGTTGGACTGCTGAGCACGAGGTCGCGGGATCGAATCCCGGCCACGGCGGCCGCATTTCGATGGGGGCGAAATGCGAAAACACCCGTGTACTTAGATTTAGGTGCACGTTAAAGAACCCCAGGTGGTCCAAATTTCCGGAGTCCCCCACTACGGCGTGCCTCATAATCAGAACTGGTTTTGGCACGTAAAACCCCATAATTTAATTTTTTTTCACAAAAAAAAGAAAGGATTGTATCGTTACCAGTGAACGGTGCGTAGCGTATCAGAACATCGTTTTGTAACATAAGTATGCCCTTAAGGCAGCTAAACATACTTTTTATTGCGAATACCCTCCCGTCATTGCTGCAATCTGTCAGTGGTCCAGACAAACAAAATTCAGCTTTGCAACTAGCAAGCTGACATGATTCTGCACAAAGAATGCCGCATTACCCTTAAATGCTCTTGGCAGCTTTGTTCTCATACGATGTGTTGGTGTGGCACCTCGTCTTGTCCAAAACCGGTTATCCTCTTATGAATACATGCAGTCACGGTTGACTGCAGGTCGGTATTGCAAAATTGATACAAGACTTGAAACTATGTTATTCGCCTGGTATTAATGGAATCACTGCAGTGCTTTTCAGTATATGGACACGTTCTCATCAGTGATTTTGGCACAAATTTTTACTCAATCGTTGCATTGTTCTGAGCTCCCTGACGACTGGAAGGCGGGAGGGCCCGTGCCGGTCGCCAAGCAAGGTAACTTATCAAGCCCAACCTACTATAGACCTACACTTTTAACCAGTATTGCATGCAAAGCTGCTTGAACGCGTAGTCTACACAAGCTTAATTATTTTTCTAGAAAGTAACAACTTCCTCAGTAAGCCCCAGCACAGTTTCAGGTAGCATTACTCTTGCGAAACTCCCCAACTCCTGTATATTTACTTATGACCTATTTACTATTCTCAATCATGGATCTTTAATCGGCTATCTTACTCTACTTTCAGAAAGTCTTTGACGCCCTGTATCATTGTCTTCTTGTTATCAAGTTGACGAACCCTAATATCGACTCCAATCTTCTTAAGTGTAAGAATGTTTTTAGTTTGAAAGAAAGTATAGGGACACTCCAGGCGCATTTCTGCCGTCGGCGTCGCCGTGATGTTCCGTATCAAGTTCAAGGGCGATAACATCGCCGCCGCTCGCCGTATGCTGTATGTGCGAGTGAAAGTGGGCGAGGGTGAGTCGACGATGGTGGCTCACTCTCGCGCGTGCAATGGAGGAAAGCGGGGAGGAAGTACGCCGTCTTCCGTCGCGCGCCGGGCCCCGGAGGGAGGGGAGGCAGGGGGAAGGGGGGCGTTCTACTCCGGCGGCGGCTGCGTATGGCGAGGCCGCGCGTGGCCGCCCGGGCCGCGACTTTACAATTGCTAGTAGGTACAGCGGGGGCATGGCACTGCTGGTCCCGTGACTTCCGTTTAACACGTGTTGCCATGGCAATCGTGGAGACGCAGCGACAAAGTGACCTTGCCGAGCACAGCTCCTAGGTGCCTAGAGACCGAATCGTTTAGGGACATTTTACAAGGCGCGTTGAATGTCGGGCGGAGTCTGGGCCACCCACCCGCGCTTTATTATTGTAGCGTTTGTTCTAGCGGCGAAAAGCCGTGCAGTCGTCGTGGTGTGGCATGTAGGCTTTTGAACGAGACGGTCTTTGGAGGGACCGCCAGTAGTTTGTGCGCAGGCGTGAGTTCAAGCGAGGGCGAGAGAGAAAATCTGGGGGCTTTTGCTCCTTGCATATCTGACTTTGCCTAGGTACTACGGCGGAGAACTTCCTTTGCTCGTTTTGTATGCGTTTGTCCCTAGGCTAGCCGGCATGTGCGTTTGCGTTGATGGCGCCGTGCACAAATTTTGCTCTTGTGCTGCTACGATGTTTCTGGTGAGTTTGTTGCGTTTTTTGTTCCAACGATAACATGCGAAATCGTTTTTTGTTCCAACGGTAACATGGGAAATCGTGCGATAGTCGCGAGGGGATCATTGGACCTGTGAGATTGACGACGAATCGGATAACTTTAATTCCAAAGATCTGCGTGCTCATGTATTGGTTATGAGTGTATACTGCACCGTTTAGGAGATTCGCCTGAACGAAAGCACTTCTACGTGTTCAAACACATTTAGCACACGGTAGGTGGCTCTCTCTGCGCAAGCGGATTCTGCTCTCGTTTGTGCCCCGGTGCCGCGGCGGAAGCCGCGGTGCTGGGTGCCGACGCAAAGCGGCGGTCGTTGCGGTGTTGCAGAGCGCAGCGTAGAAACACCCCAAATAAACAAAGTACTGCTCCAGTCAGGTAGACTGCTCCCTCCCTGACAGTGAGATTATATTTCGATCATCAAAACTGTGATGCGTTTATTTAGGAATAGCATCGATCCCTTAACAGCAGCTACAGTTGTACACAACAACAAAGTAAGTTCTCCGCCGTAGTACCTAGGCAAAGTAAGAATTCAAGGAGCAAAAGCACCCGGATTTTCTCTCTCGCACCCGCTTGTACTCGTGCCTGCGAACAAACTACTGGCGGTCCCTCCAAGCGGATGTCACGGGACCCGCAGTGTCACGCCCCCGCTGTACCTACTAGCAATTGTAAAGTCGCGCCCGGGCCATATCTTGAAAGTGATCTGCTACAGGGACAGAGTCCGCCGGGCACTGTGTTTTCGCCCTTTAGTTAGCGTTCAAGCGAGAGGTAGCACGAAGGTCAATTCGATCACAGCTGCTGCTGCCGTGCTTCCTCACTGAAGCATTTAGGCCTAAAGAAGACTCCTTATGACGAGAAGGGTGAGGAAGGCTAATAGAGATTAAATACAATGAAATTACTAAGCGTAATGATGATTATTTGAGGGTAATTAGGAAAATGAAGGTTAATTAAAATTGATTTAGGTTCAATTAATTCACACAGTCAGAAGTAATTGGCGGTCGAACAATTAAGACTGATCAAGATTATTAGGTGTACTTAAGATTAATTATGGCTACTTTCTATTGATTAACATTAAATTGATTAAGGCTAGTCATGATTATTTATGGGAAATTAACATGGCTTAAGCTTAATTAGGCATAATTATGATTGCATTACTTAAGCTCAGTCAAGATTAATAAGGGTAATGAAGAATTATTTATATACCATTTCCTAACCCTAATTGAGATTAATTTCGATTACATCAATTTTATCCAAATAGATTAATTCCGGCTAATTAGGTTCACCAATCAGGTAATTGCAACAGGTCACTGCAATACTTTCAACACATTGCGTCATCCTTGATACAGTTAACTACGGTGTGCGTAACTCGGCCGCTCAATCATTCCTTGCATGAGTGCAAGATGAGGGACTGGAAATAATGCTTACGCACTATCTTACAAGTTCCACTAGGGAGTTTATGCAGTAATTTTCTTCCTGAAACTGCATCCACTCTTCGCGCCTCTGCGGCACGATGGAGGGATTTGGAAGGGAAACGTGGAAAGCCTAGCGGGGAACGTGAAGCATTGGGTGTCATGAGAGCATAGCTTTCGCTCTCGCTTTTATCTTTGTGACGTAGGTCAGACATGGCCAGTCATTACGGCTCCGGCGGCTTAAAACCTTTATTAAGTGCGGAGCACTTTATGGGCCCGGGCTGTCGGCGTCCGTCGTGATCACGCCCCGTACATGTGCTCAAAACAGGGTCAGAACAAGTGCAGAATCGATCAAAACCGGTTCAAAATAAACTAACATGATTCAGAATAATTTAAAAGACAGGAATAATCAAGCATTAAGCGCAATAATTAGCAGAAACTTGTTAAAATCGGTTCCGAAACGCCAGACTGGTAGCAACGCAGCGCAAGAGAGGGCGCCAGCACCCCACAAGCGCTCGATTGCTCTTCCCTCCTACGCTACTCCAGCACCGGCTCATCAGTGCTTCGCACTTCCCCAGGTTTCACGTTAGTGGAACTGCATTAGCGCTGGATTTGAACTACACAAGCGCAGGATTTGAGCAGAATTGGAGCTACATTAAGCACTGGATTTGAGCAGGATTTGAGGTGGATTTGAACTGCATTTGAGCTACATTCTGCAACTGCACGGAGTTGCCACAAATTGTCCGACCGCAGCCGAAGCCAACGATTGCGCGCTGCAACAGTTTGTGCGAGTTTCGCGCAACACGCCGTTTGGCTTCTCTTTCGTCCGTCTGCTGAGGACTTCAAGCCTATTTTTTTTTTCATTGTCAGACACAGCGGCGCGCGCACCCGCTTTTATCAGTAAATTGTTGCCATATGATGTGACATCACGTGCCAAGCGTCACAAGACACTGGCTTCCACGATCGAATCTGCTAAGGATGTATGTGGGATTTCTGGGTGGGGCATCGGCTAGAGCATCGGGCTGCTGCGGTGGGGCCCCCAGCGCCTCCTTTATTTTTTCAACGCCAGTGCACTCGCTCGCTGCGCAATGGGAGCCGTTGGTCCACCTTAGTTCAGTGAGTTGCCACGACGTGACGCTACCTAGAGGGTACGACTGCTTGCGTCACACGTGCGTCTGAGCGCGCGCCGCTGCCGATCCGGAGGAGGTGCGGCGGACGCTTCACTCATATGTCAGGATTACTTCCTCCGAGTTCCGTCGTGAGGCGCCACCCAAAGGGTACTCTCCCCCACGACCGTAAAGCAGGCGCGAACGCTAGCTAGCCGACGGATGAGAGTCGGAAAGGGCGATTGGAGAGGGTGGTGAACCGTTGGATCGGCCGCATCTGGCTGGCATTGAAAAAATAGAGGAGGCGCTGGGCTGGGGGAACCGGATTCAAAGCCAATGGTCGGACATGTAATGTCCTCTTTTGTTTCGTGAGTGAAAGCGACGTTACAAAGGCTAGATAGCAGACAGAAGAAGCACGCCAAAGTGGGGAAAGTTGGCTAAGAGTGCAAATTACATTAAATATAAACTTCACAGAATCCACCTGAATGACTGCCGACAAACACGCCGCCGGTGGTGGCAGTACCCTGCTTCGGGCGGGTTTAGCCTTGAAAGCCTCACCAGAAATACTCCCGCAGGAGCCACCGGATACTCAGACAAATGTGAATAACCGGGTGTCTAGCAAACCGGCGTCATATACATAGATAAAGGCAGCCAGGTGAGGGTAAGACACGCCCCCTCACTATTGGTCCTTTTGGAAGTACCATCTGCTAAATAATTCATAAGGGTGCGGACATAGTCCGGCATAACACAGGCGCGCGCGAAGCGCGGCGCAGTTACGCTACGCCGGCGAAAATTGGGCACTCTATGGTCCACCGTCACGGTGCAGTCAGTGTGACCGGTGACGTTCGGCGCGGGAATAGAACATGCCATATTTCACGCCGAAGCCACAGCTATGTCAGCTGATATACCCACCAGGTAAACGGGTATTGCGTCACGAGCGCCAGTTTCTCCCCTGGTGCTTGGTAGGCCATGCTTCTGAGAATAAAAATAATAATAATAAGCCTGCTGTTATGGCAACAGTTTGTTGATGGGCGAGGAGGAGACGGCCTTTCCGCTTGTCTGCAATGCGCTCGACGAGTGTGCGACTTGCTCGGCAGACTATATATGTAACTGACAGATTAAATTATGGGGTTTTACGTGCCAAAACCAGTTCTGATTATGAGGCACGCCGTAGTGGGGGACTCCGGAAATTTGGACCACCTGGGGTCCTTTAACATGCACCTAAATCTAAGTACACGGGTGTTTTCGCATTTCGCCCCCATCGAAATGCGGCCGCCGCGGCCGGGATTCGATCCCGCGACCTCGTGCTCAGCAGCCCAACACCATAGCCACCGAGAAACCGCGGCGGGTATGTAACTGACATATATAACTGAATATAAGACGTAAGAGGAAACTAGCAGGAATTCCGTTTGCTGCTATAGTCAGCCTTATTCTAACAGCTGTCATTTTCCGCTTTTCTTTTGCGTTTTCTTTTGCGTGTGCGGTTCACACATTGAATAAACGCCAGCAGCGCATCTGTGTCTGCTAAAAGTTTACCCTATTCCGTTAGGATAAGTGAGCCACAGCACGTGGCTACTACATTTCGGGAGGAGAATAACCGGCAGTGAAATGTGTTTTATTTTTCAATTTTATTAACAAATTTTGTACAGCAAGAGATACAATACACAAAAGAATATTGCAGACCTGAGCATCCCGCATCTGCAATACAAACTGCACATTCTACAGGCGCATATACAAAAAGCCTGTTACAATTTCTGAATAGCAAAAGTCACGTTTTTTTACTTCGCATGAGACAATCCTACCAACGCAAATGGTTTGTCGCAAGAGGTATCTGTGCTTGACGTAATAGTTAAGTGGAAACCCGCGAGGTGGAGAAAAGTAATTAAAGGGAAAATGAGACATCCACCCAATCGCAGCAATTGCTACAAAGGAGACCCATACGCCTTCCTCGAAAGAAAAGCCTCGCAGTTGAAGAAAGACGAATGTTTCTTCAACTGCGAGGCTTTTCTTTCTAGGAACCCGTATGAGTTTTCTTTGTAGCAATTGCCACGATTGGGTGGATGCCTCATTTTCCCTTTAGTTATCTGCGATTACTCATGCAAAAAATATAAATAAGCGAGACCAGTTGAAAGACTGAAGACAGCACATTTCGCATACGCAAACACTAACGCCGTGGAGTTGTCCGTGCTGGAGCTGTGGTTTGGAAAAAAATGGAATTAATAAGTTTTATGCTTACACGAAAGCAATTGCAGGAACAAATTTCAGCACTCTTTCCGCTAAACAGTGCTTTCAATTCATGTACATCAACTTTTATTATATTTTGTTGTGGGAGTTATGCTAAAAATATGGCACAAAAATGTAACAATTCAAATTCTTATATTAAGTGCTACTATATTGTAACAGGTTTGGTAATGCTTTCACAACAGCTTTCTGAAAGCACTGATCAGTTTCTGACAGCTAAATTATCTTGATCCCTGAACTTCTTATTCACTTGTCAATGAGGCGCTGACGGATTAGTTTGATGAACCTTTTTTGTATACTCCTTGTCATCATAGTTCTGCAGAATGCCTATTACTGGAAGACGATCTTCCAAAAGTTGTAAGCCACTGGTCACCGGTCTATGGGCATTTCCTACTCTAGAAGAATTTGTGTTGCACAGGGGGAGCAATACTTTGGGGGAACACCGGAGCGCGTGGCTCACTAAGTGCCGACGTAAGCAGCTTCGTACGCATTGCGCGCCAGCGCGACTTGACACGAAGGTAAATTCGCTCGTTCTAAACAAAATCTGCTTGTCTGCTTAGTTCTCAGTTAACAACCGCGAACATCGCACATCTCAGATGAATACTCAGACGTCACGAGCACGTTTGTTGGCTTCTTATGATATGATTAATAAAAATCGGGCCCCTCGGTTCCCTTTCTTCTCGTTCATTACATAACGAGGGCTCGAATCCGGCAACACTAATGCCTTCAGGTATCATATGTAGGTTTATTGACCAGTTGCCATCACCCAAAAAAGATCACGTGCTCGTGACGCCTGCGGCCGAAAGGATGTTCCACATCCGCCCTATGGTTTGTGAGTGGTGGCGCTGGCTAACACTCTCAGGGTTAGTTCTAGTTGTAAAACATAAATACCCCAGAAAGTGGAAGGGAAAACGGCTCCGCGGTAGCTCAATGGTGAGAGTATCGCACGCGTAATGCGAAGACGTGGGTTCGTTCCTCATCTGCGGACAGTTGTTTCTTCATCCGTTTAATTTTCATTAAATTATCATTTCTTTAATTCAATTAGTAAGTACAAGTAATTTGCCGTATGTTGTCCTTGGTGTCATTGTTCGTTGGATTGTTATGATTTGTTTGTGGATTTTCATTCTCAAAATTCCGAGAAATAGCATTGCCAAGAATGCAAGACAAGGTATGAGCAACATTAATGATAGAATGGTGTGGCAATATAACCCGCATATACCGCATGTCATATAAGAAGGCGTGGCATATACATGTACCTAAATATATTCGGAGGGCCTGCGTGGTTGGGTATGATTTTCTCCGCCACCCGCCGACATCGCACGCCGACGCCAGTTTCCGACGCCGGATTTTCTGCGACACGGGGACCTTAACGCTATTGCGTTAAAAGTATTGAAAGGAACATTTTGCTTTCGCCAGAATGTAGCATTTAGCCACAAAGGAACCCACTTGGATTACCTTTGTAACTGAATAGCTTCGCATCTTTGTAGCTCTGTTCGGGTAATTCAGGTACGGAAAACGCAAGGTAAATACACCTGGTAGCAAAGCTTCCTAGAAGCCCATACGTTAAAAACATGGTGGTTCATCGGCGGTTCATGGGGCTTAGGGCTATCTGTGTGAGGAGGGAACACTTCCGGCGGAAGAAAAAACAATGTCACGCCATATCCGTTAAAAACAGAAGTGACGTGATTTTGTTCTCAAAGGCGCGAAATTTGTTTTCGGTGGCCTGCCATTAGAGCTGTATAGTCAAATGCCCCGCCCTTTGACGTGATGGGCGTTTCGAGCTTTCAGCGCGGAAACCGATGCAAGAAAAGTTCAGCCATACGGGTGTCGAAACCGCACCCTTGTGCAAAACATACTTTGTTTGGAGGCCGACGAACGCTTTGGGCATAGAGTACTCGTCCTTTCGTCGGACGCCAAGCCCGTCGGCAAGCGCTGTCCCACGAAAACAACTAAAGTGAACAATTATCTGGCGGTCGCAACTCACTACTTTTGACTGAACAGGCTAAGAAACAATGAAACTACACGCGTCACCAAATTCAGACAAACGTTGACAAGCAAAGCAACACATGTGAGGGGGGCGTATTGTAACATGTGAACTTTACGAGTGCCCCTTTCTGCCCACTTGCAAGTGATAGCGTCGTCAACGCCCGCCGCTATCGGTGGGCGCTCTTACGGTGGGCGCTGAAAAAAAGGTATTTATTGATAATGATCAAGTAAAATAGAGCTGTTCTTTTCTCGCCATGCGTATATAAAATTGATTAGGAATTTTATTTTTGTTGAATGAATCTAACTGTGTATCGCTTTAATTAAAAAATGTTTTTTTTTTCTTTCGCGCTGTTTGTTCCCTCCAAACATAGTCGCGCTTCAATCGCTGCTCCCATAAACACCCTTGCTGATGTCGGTGACAATTCGTTCTGAACCGCTTTTCGCCCGAAGCTTCGCGACCATTTGGATCTATCTTGGAAAACGTACGAGTAATGTAGAGCTGCAGCGGAAAAAGATGAGCACAAGTCATTGATCACCCGATCAGATAAATTGCGGCACGCGACGCTGTTGTGCCCAAGCACGCCGAAAACGAGAGTGCCAGGCAAGCCCTCTTTGAAACATGAATCATAGCCGCTATTCTGGACATTCCGCCATTTTCTTCGAGGCGTGACGTAGGCGCGACGCTTACAAAATGGCGCTAATAGCCCCGTTTTGCTTTCGTAACGTGACGCAAATTTGACGTTTCGCCTAAGAAACTGTAATGTAGGCATTGAACCTAGCATTCTTGATAAATCATAAGAGTTTTCCTCCTCAGTAAAAATAAAGCAGCTAGCTCAAAGCGTACGATTATATCATCAAAATCGTTTCCCGCTTCTGTCGTCTGCATGCGCAAAACCTGTCGTCTGCTTCATTAGCTAGGATGCGTGTCCTCGGGAAACGGAATGAGTCATCGTATACTGGCGCCCACGCGCTTGCTTTCTACCTTGAGACAACATATACGCGACCTGCCAGTGATGATCAGCGCACGCTCTAGGCCGCGTTATCGCTATCTCGTGAACCGCAAGTGACTCAGCCCGACTCGTCTGGCTGAGAAGCGGTCGAATATCATCGATAGCGTTGTGCGCGCCACAGGTATCCACTTGCGCGACGCAAGCGCCGGCACTGCCATCTCTTATTCACTTCGCTGCTTACTCGCAACGCGAGAGGAAACTTCAAGACGCCGCCTTGAGTACAATTATTTTTATAAATTAAAAAGTCGCCGTTGCCATAGCCTTTAATGACGCTAAAAGACATTAATATTGATTACAATACAAACGCAGTAGCGAAAAGTGCAAAAATTCGCAAGAAGTTTGCTAGTTTCAACCAATATTATTTCAAATAAACGTGTTTTTAATAGAAATGATGGTTCAAAACACAAATGCCAACACCACCCGAGAGCGATGCAAATGCTATGAGCACGCGTTGTGAACAAAATATTTTCATGGCCCCAAATGACAGGGAAAATGCGGCGATACGCATGCCTCTCGACTGACACTGCATATGACCGCTCATTACCATAATTCGCGCGGCTCGTCGCACCACAAATTATGGCGGAAAATCTGTGCAATGGCGGCCCAGCGCAACGTCACGCAACGTCAAATTGACGTTTACGAAACAGCCCCTCCTGGGCTCTATTCTCTGGACACGCATGGCGGCTGCACGGCCGCCATTATCCGCCATCTTGGCTGTCTCATTGGCTGTCCGGAGGTCACGTGTTTTGAAATTTGTGCCGGGAAACGGAAGTTTTGCTAAATGCAATTTTGCGTTTTCGTCAGAATGATGAAACGTGACGTGGAGCTGCAAACTTTATCGACTAATACTTTTTTGTGGTCCTTGGCACCTCTATTGCGACTTTAGCGCTTAAAAAGAAAGTGGACGGTAGCGTGCAGAAGCTCGTGCAATGCATCTGCAATTTCGCGAATATGTGGTGGCGTCCCAAGATAGCCGGCATGTCAGCTTGCTGATTGGCTGAAGGAATATCCTGTTAAGAGCGTCACAGGAAGGGCTGTTTCGTAAACGTCAATTTGACGTTGCGTGACGTTGCGCTCGGCCGCCATTGCAGAGATTTTCCGCCATAATTTGTGGTGCGACGAGCCACGCGAATTATGGTAATGAGCGGCCATATACAATGACAGTGGAGAGGCATGCGTATCACCGCATTTTCCCTGTCATTTGGGGCGATGAAAATCTTTTGTTCACAACGCGTGCTCATAGCATTTGCATCGCTCTCGGGTGGTGTTGGCATTTGTGTTTTGAACCATCATTTTTATTAAAAACACGTTTATTTGAAATAATATTGGTTGCAACTAGCAAACTTCTTGCGACATTTTGCACTTTTCGCCACTGCGTTTGTATTGTAATCAACATTAATGTCTTTTCGCGTAATCAAAGGCTATGACAATGGCGACTTTTTAATTTATAAAAATAAATGTACGCAAGGCGGCGTCTTGAAGTTTCCTCTCGCGGTGCGAGTAAGCAGCAAAGTGAACAAGAGATGGCAGTGCCGGCGCTTGCGTCGTGCAAGCGGATACCTGTGGCGCGCGCAACGCTATCGATGATATTCGGCCGCTTCTCAGCCAGACGAGTCGGGCTGAGTCACTTGCGGATCACGAGATAGCGATAACGCGGCCTAGAGCGTGCGCTCATCATCACTGGTAGGTCGCGTGTGTTGTCTCAAGGTAGAAAGCGAGCGCGTGGGTGCCGATATACGATGACTCATTCAGTTTCACGAGGACATGCATCCTATCTAATGAAGCAGACGACAGCCTGCGCCTATGCAGACGACGGAAGCGAGAAACGATTTTGATGGAATAATCGTACGCTTTGAGCTAGCGGCTTTATTTTTACTGGGGAGGAAAACTGTTTTCCTTTATCAAGAATGCTAGGTTCAATGCCTACATTACAGTTTCTTAGGCGAAACGTCAAATTTGCGTATCGTTACGAAAGCAAAACGGGGCCATCAGCGCCATTTTGTAAGCGTCGCGCCTCCGTCACGCCTCGAAGAAAATGGCGGAATGTCCAGAATAGCGGCTCCTGTGACGTTCTTCACCGGATATTCTTTCAGCCAATCAACAACTGACATGCCGGCTATCTTGGAACGCCACCATATATTCGCGAAATTGCAGATGCATTCCACGGGCTTCTGTACGCTACCGTACACTTTCTTTTTAAAGTGCTAAAGTTGCAATATAGGTGCCAAGGACCACAAAAAGTATTAGTCGATAAAATTTGCAGCTCCACGTCACGTTTCCTCATTCTGACGAAAACGCAAAATTGCATTTTGCAAAACTTCCGTTTCCCGGCACAAATTTCAAAACACGTGACCTCTGGACAGCCAATGAGACAGCCAAGATGGCGGATAATGGCGGCTGTGCAGCCGCCATGCGTGTCCAGCCGCTATTCTGGACATTCCGCCATTTTCTTCGAAGCGTGACGTATGCGCGACGCTTACAAAATGGCGCCGATAGCCCCGATTTGCTTTCGTAACGTGACGCAAATTTGACGTTTCGCCTAAGAAACTGTAATGTAGGCATTGAACCTAGCATTCTTGATAAAGGAAAACAGTTTTCCTCCCCAGTAAAAATAAAGCCGCTAGCTCAAAGCGTACGATTATTCCATCAAAATCGTTTCTCGCTTCCGTCGTCTGCATGCGCGCAGGCTGTCGTCTGCTTCATTAGCTAGGATGCGTGTCCTCGGGAAACTGAATGAGTCATCGTATATCGGCGCCCACGCGCTTGTTTTCTACCTTGAGACAACACACGCGACCTACCAGTGATGATGAGCGCACGCTCTAGGCCGCGTTATCGCTATCTCGTGATCCGCAAGTTACTCAGCCCGACTCGTCTGGCTGAGAAGCCGCCGAATATCATCGATAGCGTTGCGCGCTCCACAGGTATCTGCTTGAGCGACGCAAACGCCGGCACTGCCATCTCTTGTGCACTTCGCTGCTTACTCGCACCGCGAGAGGAAACTTCAAGGCGCCGTCTTACGTACATTTCTTTTTGTAAATTAAAAAGTCACCGTTGTCATAGCCTTTGATGATGCGAAAAGTCATTAATATTGATTAAAATACAAACGCAATAGTGAAAAGTGCGAAATGTCACAGAAAGTTTGCTAGTTTCAACCAATATTATTTCAAATAAACGTGTTTTTAATAAAAATGATGGTGCAAAACACAAATGCCAACACCACCCGAAAGCGATGCAAATGCTATGAACACGCGTTGTGAACAAAAGATTTTCATGGCCCGAAATGACAGGGAAAACGCGGCGATACGCATGCCTCTCCACTGCCGTTGCATATGGCCGCTCATTACCATAATTCACGCGGCTCGTCGCACCACAAATTATGGCGGAAAATCTCTGCAATGGCGGCCCAGCGCAACGTCACGCAACGTCAAATTGACGTTTACGAAACAGCCCTTCCTGTGACGCTCCTCGCGGGATATTCCTTCAGCCAATTAACAAGCTGACATGCCGGCTATCTTGGAACGCCACCACATATTCGCGAAATTGTAGATGCACTGTACGGGCTTCTGCACGCTACCGTCCACTTTCTTTTTAAAGCGCTAAAGTCGCAATATAGGTGCCAAGGGCCACAAAAAAGTATTAGTCGATAAAACTTGCAGCTCCACGTCACGTTTCGTCATTCTGACGAGAACGCAAAATTGCATTTAGCAAAACTTCCGTTTCCCGGCACAAATTTCAAAACACGTGACCTCCGGACAGCCAATGAGACAGCCAAGATGGCGGATAATGGCGGCCGTGCAGCCGCCATGCGTGTCCAGAATAGAGCCTCATGTGGCACTTTAGATTCAAGTGTGCACGGGAACAAGAGCGCCGCGTGCAGCAATTTTCTGCTCCGGTCATCGGCAACTTGTGCTAATCTTTTCCCGCTGTAGCTGTACTGGCGTTCTCCGTACATTTCCCGTACAATAAATGCACCCAGCAATATAAAGGCACATGCACCGTCGGATATATTTGATGGCAAGGCAGCAATCTCACTCTGTTTCGCGGGTGAGCGCGAGGCAAGACAAGCGAGCGCAGAAAGCTGGAGTCATGACTGATAAGCCTGCTACGGCGCTCGGGATATAAACAACGGACAGATAAATAATAATGCCCGCTGTTGACATTCTGCAAACCATATCCATTTGGAACTTTGACAATTGCGCCACCTGCAATATGAAGAGGGGAAATGGCGCTTGTGCGGATATGGGCGTATACATATGCTGATGCATACCACACTTTTTGGCGTATTGTCATAAGAGTGTATACGTTTCCCATACGGAACTAAGTAGGGAAGAAAAAGGATATCGTTAGCTAGAAACGCGAAGCTCGACAGGAACCGCAGCCCATCACAGGTGCACAGCGAATGCCCGCAGTGGTTCGTCCAAGTTGACATTGTTGAATAGTAGAGCCTATCTGTAAGACTACGTGCGTGCTGGTCTTATAGAGAACATAGATTTCAGTGTACAAACCTTCACCAAATAAGTCTTATGTCTTCGTTACTTTTGTGACACTGCACGACGCCGATTGCGAAAGTTCTTCATTGCAAACTTGAGGCTCAGCTCTTAGTACAACAAACGTTCGAAAGTTCACCGAAATGTATTGGAATATGTAAATATAAAATGGCAGGTTCTAAGGCTGTTGGCAAGTATTCCCATTAAAGAGTTTACGAACAATTGATTCGTCTACTATCTATTGACGCTGCCAGAGCTGCGCTCTTGAAAACCGAACTGCGGATACATAAATGCTTCTTTATGATCTTTCGGTAGCAATAACATTGCCTTCCTTTTTTAAGCATGCAAAAAAGTAATATGCGAACCGATCGGTTCTCAGAAAAATAATATCAGAGCCTCAGGAGCCGCGAGCAAAGGAAGAAAAATACTCGCGCAGGTGCAGCGCACAGCGCAATAAAAGCAATACAGTTCAACGAGAGGAGCAAGTATTAGGTAGTTTAACTACGGACTGCTTTATGGCATTTAGACATTGCAATAAGTGAACGTTAAAATTCCTTTACAAGCCAGCCCTGAAAGTTTGCCAATTGATCCGTAGCGTCTTACTATTGGTGCTCACAGGGGAGCTGATGCTTTCGGCGTGCTAACGTTAACGAATCAATGCCCGAGCCTTCTTACAGTCAGTATGGTGCTTGGTCGATGAGTCTACTTCCGGCGGTGGAAACAAGAAAAAAAAAAGCAGTAAGCGCAACAGTTGGATGCGATATAGCACTCTCCTTTACTCTATCTCAAATGAGGCCTCGCTCGGCTGATTGCGCCGACTAATCACTGCGGTTGCTTGCTCCTTTTGCGAGCTGCGAGAGACTTCGCCGTTGGGCAGCGGAGATCGAGCTGCAGAGCTGCTGGTGGCGGCCGAGCAACTTCGTGAAAGGATTAGCTGCATCATTAGCCTGTTGGCCCTGAAGGAAATCTATCACAGTGACTTAGCGAACCAAGTCGGCCTTCTCACCCCCCCCCCCCCCCCGCCCCCCCCCACCGTCCTCGTACTCGCGCGGCTTCCAGTCCGCTAGGCGCCGCACACGAGAAGTAGCGACCTGAGGTCATCGGTACATATCCTAGATTCCGGTTTGCCTTGCGCTCCAGTTGGGCACAGGTAATGCGCCGATGCTGACGCACGCTTGCCTCAGATAAGCCCAACTGACTAGAAATAGATGTGCTCGCATTGGTGTTAGGTAAGGCAGTGTTTTGTGTACTTTCTGAAAAACACTGCCATCTAAAATTTCGTGTGCAGGCTGCATTGGATTAGGGTAAACACGTTCTGATTTAGTTACACGACTCTAATTCATGTTCCCCTAAAAAACGTTACGGCATGTCCGAAATCCCTTGCTGGAATGTGCATTAAGTGGAGCTTTCGTGAAATGTTGCAATTCAAATGACACATGACGCCTGCAAATTTATTTTATTTGCAACTACGCGCAATGAACTGTGCATGTTCTTCTACCATCGCAGAAGCTTTCTGATGTTGGGCTTCCAGGTAACGCACATGAAACTATGCATGTTCTTGGCCACATTTTGCAGCACAGCGAATACGCGCCTAGTCTGCAAGTCGCTTCTTGGATTTGAGAATGCGCTTCGGTCCCATGACACAGCTGCAAATACCAGACACTCCCACAATGCAGGTTTTCATACACTCAGCTTTAGCTACACGATCTCGCCCCCCCCCCCCCCCCCCCAACAAGTCCGCCCTACCAACTGGCGATTAGAGTCTCCGGGATCGGCTCAGTTCAGCAAAATTATTTCTGTTTTGCGCTAGAAGACGCAGACAAAGAAAGGTGGGTACAGGACACACGAAGCGCTTCCTGGGTCATCTACCTCACTTTCTTTGTCCGCATCTTCTAGCGCAAAAACCATTTCGCAATGCACAACCAACTCGCCCAAATCACCACTTCGGGCTCAGTTTTCATGCGAATAGCATTCTAGCCTACTTCAGCAATTTTTATCTATTTATCTAGCCTATCTAGGGGTCTATTTGCGGCACTCTACAGTGATACAAAATTTTTTTTTCAAATTTATCCGTTGCTGAGTGGAATGGAACCATCATTCCACGGGCGGGTTCCGTAAGCACAGCGGCCAGACGCTTTACCGCCGCGCCAAGAATGCCTGCGAGACGCAAGGGATTAATTTTAAGCAATAGCCCGCACCGTGGCTATTGCCTAAAATTAACACACATCTCGTATTCAACGCAACAGGAGGGAGACTTGCGCAGACTTGCCGAGCGCTCCGCTAGATGTCGCGGCCTGTCCAGAGAGAGGAGTCCGGCTGCAGTACACAGCTCATACGCGCCAGCGGTGAAATCTTGGAGGCCATGCAAAAGAAGGGGAGACGTCGCGCGCAAGCACAGCATGTCTAGCGGGACGCGCGAAAGAGGAGTACGCGGCTCATATACACATGACGCGTTTCGGCAGGGCCACTACGGTGTACCGCTATATTGTTTTAATGCTAATCGCAATTCACGTCCGCAGTAATCGTGAGATGGATTCTGCCGGAATTTTTAATACACCATCTCCGGGATCAGCCCAGCTTACGTGGCGAGAAACCGACTGAGCCGCCATGCCAATCGCAGTGGAGCTATGCACAGAAAGTGAATAAAAAAGCTATGCGCTTGAAGGCGGTTGCTTGTTGCAGTGAAAATGTTTATGTACCGTGTGTTGCTTTATTGCGTAATTCTGTAGAGAGCAGAGCCGGTTGACGGTACACCTGAAGAGCCAGCTAGTACAGATGAATATATATATATGTATATGTATTGACTCGTCTCCATTGCGACCGTTCAGTCATCATCGACCTAGCCAGAAACATACGTATACAGGGTGTCCCAGCTATCATGCACCTAAGATTTAAAAACATGCAACTGCAACGTAGCTAGAGAGAACCAAGCCCAAGATAATGTTGTTTGCCGTCGCTTGGAGATACTCAGATCATTTTTTGCATTCCACCTAATCACATAATTAGTCTTAAATAATTATTCAATCAAAGTCTCAAGTATTATAATTAGAAAGAAAGTGTCAATGAGAAAAATTGTACAGCAACATGAAAAACTTCCGATACAGCTTTCTGTTGCTCAATACGTGGTACATAATAGTGTTCTTCCGAGCGCGAAAAAAGCCTTCGAATACACGCAAAATTGCCGCGCGACTGGCCGCTAGAGGCACTTTGCGTTCGCGCCACTTTTTCGTGTTTTGCGGGCTTTCTCAACACTTGGAAAAACTTTTATGTAACAGATGTTGGCCAACAGCAAGATGGATCGGGAATTTTTATGATGGCCTACAATTTTTTGATTGAGGATTTTGCTGTGATTATAATATTGGAGAAGCAAAAAGTTAACAATACCTAATTATGTAATTAGACATGACACAAAAATAATGTGACGTGGTCCAAGTCAGATTTATATATATATATATATATATATATATATATATATATGTATGCTGTGGTTGTCTCATTGAAAAAGACGTGTGAGCGCGCCACAACCTTTCCGCAGTCTGTAATCGTAGTCAGTGCTGATCCCTGGGTAATCAGCGCCGACTAAGCCCGCATTTGTAACAAATAATCTCGCGTGGGGAAGTCAGTTTCGCGGTCATCACCGTCTGCAATAGTGCGAAATTAAATTATAGAAAAGCGGCCAAACCATATTTGCTTCATGGCAATAGATGGTCTATTGTACGGTAAGACAAATACAATTTCCTCAAGAAGAGTAATCTGATGAGTACAAGGCAAAATACAGCCTGTGAGAGAAGGAGAAAGCAAGAGATAAAAGGCAGAGAGGTTAACTACAATAACTGTCAGGTTGGCCACTCAGCACTGGGGTGCAGAGAAAAGGACTGAAGGACGAGGAGATAAGAAAACTACATTTGAAGAAAATCTGGGGGTACCAGAGAAGGCAAAGTTATTATCGCTACAGTGTTTCATTCAGCAACGGTGCTTAAAAAAACAGAAAAACATCCAAGCGCTTTTAGAGCAACTCGGGCTGACGTCAGCTGTCACTATAGGGTTCCAGAACTCTGTTTTCTGTAAGGGGACGGTTGTTAAGCTTGTCGAGCGTGATTCAGAGTGCTTCTTTTTTGTGCACTGAAATGAGGACAACCACACAGAGGGTGCGCAATCATCTCTTTGCACTCACAACCTTCGCAATCGGGACTTTTGGCCATTCCGACGAGGAAGGAGTAGGCATTAGTGAATGTCACTACAAGCAATAGACGGCAGATGAGAGTTACATCACGTCGTGGTAAGCCGTGTGGAATGCGGAGCGTTAGATGGGGATACAGGGAACAAAGGCGCTAGTTCGTGAAGTGCATTTAATTCTACTGAGCCAATGTAAGCTCGCGCGCAAGCACCAGGAGCTTTCTCGCTGCATTCGCTCTTGACGTCGGAATAACAACGCAATTGCCTTTTTCATGGGCAGATCGAGCATCTTCAAATGCTTGGTCATTTCCGTTCGACACCGCAGTGACTTGGCAGCCACTGAACGACGATGTCATGTCCTGTCTCAACTGCCCGATGGCAAATTTGTCTTATGCCGGCGACAAGTGATAATCGAGCGGCCCGCAAAAACACTACGGTAAATAAGAAAGGTTGAAAATTTTGCATTAATTGATCTATGCATTATGGATTGGAAATATTGGCAACAGATGCAATACATGCCCGGCTTCTCCACAACGTCAATTGTCAAATAAATTAAAAATGAATGGTGAAGTGAAATATTCCATATAATGAGCAGTTCGCAACCACACCTGGGGCAGTCACTGGCAATTATAAGAAAGGTAATGGAATAATATATATCCCATTCCCGATAGTGTAACGTGTAGACTGTAGCAAACGGTCTTCTTGTATTCACGATTTTATAAACACTTCTCAGATGGTCATTATAAACAAGAGAAGAAAGGGCTTTCGCGTAGTTTTGCAATACTATACGGAATACACGCTGCATTATCAAATACAAATACGCACAGAAACGCAACATCACACTTCACTCACCCACAAAAGAGAAGACCACCAGAGAACCAGAAAATCAAAACAGAAATATAAGGCATATACCTATGTACTCAGCTTTTAAAGTGACATGCTATTAAAATCAAAAAGAAAACAAATTGCATCATTAACAAGATGTTGTTTTGCTCTCAGAAAGAACTGTTCTGGAATATTCTCGCTGAGTAACTCGTCGCAGCTTCTATACTGTCCTCAGACATTGCCGTCCATAAGAAGAATCCACTCAACTGCAGCTGATGTCGTGCAAGCGGGAAATATTGCGGTGCGAAAAGAAGTAAGACGACAATGCAGTGCTTTCGGCTGCCGACGGAACAGTGGGATTCTTGTAAATAAATTACCTCACTGCACAAAGAAAGCTTTGGTATAGGAAGTGAATGTGGTTGGCGCTAAGACGTCCTTGTGAAAGCATGGCACCCTTCTTTGTTCACTAATGAACCACACAGAAAGAAACGCAAGACAGTACAGGCTTACTATATCAAACGTATTCAAGCTTCCTTTTGTCACAAATACGTTGTGGGCTACTAATTAGTCTAATTTAGCTACTAATTTCTAGCAGTCAATGTTTTTTCAAAACAGTGGGAGCAAAAGTGATTCTTGAGAAAATGAAAATAATTACGAATGGTTCGTTTGTTATAACCTAAACATCATCTAGATTTAGCGACATGCGTATTCGAAAGTCTATTGATTTATTCGTGCGCGGTAAGCTTGGCGATGAAATGAAATATTTGGGAGCTCAAATCACAAAAACTTTCTGAAACACTGTGGTGAAGATAGCACGTAACCACATAAAATTACAAAAAAAAGTTAATTGCAGAAAAGTCCAGGCCCTATCAACGATTCTTATGTAGGCGGAACCATTGATGCGGGAGATTTCTCTCGCGTAATGTGTGAAACAAATGCAGAAAACAGTTTAAAAAGCCAATGTTTTGTATAATCTCTTGCGAAATTTGGGCTATTCTAGCATTCAAACATAGTAAAATATTGCGCCACGAAATGACTATTTGCAAAGAAAATACAGCACGAAGTTAAATTTAGGAGTGATTATTCAATGTCTAGGAGTTATGATGACATTTACTTTGAACAGGCGTCTCTAAAGCACACAGTCACCATTTAATAGTCATGGTTTGTAAAACGCAATGACAGAATCTAGCGCTATTGCAGATGACAACGTATCCGCGCAAGTGGTGGCCGAGCGGCCAGGCGAATGTGAGTTAATGCAACATTATTGCTTCGTGTGGTGCGCAGTCAAGAATGCCGCCAATGTGAAAAAAAGCCACTACTAATATGTGTTAACTGGAGCATGAATGCACTTCACCACACATTTTTACACCGCATTTATCAAAACTGGTGCACATAATTTGTGCTAAAAGGATTAAACTTCATTAGTGATCGGCTGCAATTCCGCCATTGGGACAATGCCCTAAAGTAAATATTTACACTTTATATTAATGCATCTTTGTTAATTAGCTAAGATCACACTACGACTTGTCATGCAAGAAATGTCTATCTCGTCTCGTATGCAGCTGTTGTAACAGTATTGCGTTATCTGCCTCAGGCTGTTTTTGAATGTTTGTTCCCACTGAAAAAAAAAAAAAGCACCACCTGGTATATAAAGAAACCGTGTAACATACAGCTGTTTCATGCCTTTTTTACGTTACGGGAATGTTGTCAAGGCAATGACGTTGCAGATAAATAAGTGATTACGTCGAAATTAGCCATAGCAAGAGGATATCTTTCATAACGCCCAATATACCACGGCGGACTCGACACGACCATCCTTTCCTCTACCGTATGTCTGCGGACACAAGTGGCCAGCATGGTAGGTCGATCTAGCCCGATGGCTAGGGTTGAATTTACAAGGCAATACATCGAGATCAGGCTCCTTGATTTACAGGAGAAAGCAATAGGACACGCTACGACTCAAAATGGTTAAAATCGACTCA
Source organism: Dermacentor silvarum (assembly GCF_013339745.2). Classification (NCBI taxonomy): domain Eukaryota; kingdom Metazoa; phylum Arthropoda; class Arachnida; order Ixodida; family Ixodidae; genus Dermacentor; species Dermacentor silvarum. The sequence goes on from NC_051154.1 coordinate 151,287,987, forward strand.
ATGGTCAAAAGAACGCTAAGGCCTACAGAACACAATTAAGCCGAAGAGATGACGATCACCCGCACGTCGATAGCGCTTCAAGAAAAAATCACGCGTCCGTGCTAGAATAACCCGAGGCAAAATCACCACGCGAAGCAGATGTAGCGAATGGGGGTGGCCCACCGGCGATCCTTGTGCACAAGGCTTCTGCTACGTGACTGAATATTTCTCGCTCTGGACATTTTCGTTTGTTTCGTACTGCTTTGCATGTGTGGGACAGTGGTTTCAAATAAGGACTTCCACTGTTGAGATTGAGACTTGTAGATGCGTCGGTTGATCGCGACTAGTTTCTTGAATCTATTGTAATTAATTTGTCCTCATATACTCCCGTTTTGCTCACCAGGGGCGCGAAACCCTGTGTTTCCTGCGTTTGGGCATGGCTTTCATGAGAGAATGGCCCCTTTGTGCAGCAGCCGCAACGTTTCTTGTTTTTATACGTGAGAGTGTAATTCTTCATCCATCCTTCATGAGCGTTCTGAAAGTTGTGCAAACAATGTGTCGACGATAACTATTCTAAATAGATTTGTATATGCCCATGACTTTAAGGCATGGCAGAAAACTATCACTTCTGTGGGGTACTGCATCACCAAGCCATTAAATGCTGTTCGCAAGCCAGTGCAATATAAATGCTATTTAAGAAGTGCTGTAGTTCCCCGTAGAAAATTTAAAAAAATATATATTGCGGTCATTTTAACAGTAAGCATCAGGATATGAGGTGCCATCCTGTCGAGTATAATTTGACTTCCATCTTCAACCTCTAGGACTGCGAATGAGCATTAAAGTTCCCAGTGATAAACAAAAGGCCAAGTGTCACGGTTGGCTATTAGCTTAGTCTTCTGATTGTCGATACGAATAGGTAATTAGTACTCTAAGGGGTCTAACCACCAATTCCCAAAATTATCTGCCAATTATTTAGTTAAGGAATTATTTAAATTACCATAACTTGAGCCATGCCAAAGAAGTGAATAGGCAATGCAGACAAGAAATACACTTGGAAATTAAGGTTTCCTTTTGTATAACTTGAGGTTATGTGATGTATTTTTTCATCTTTGTGAAAGGTTTTAAACACAAGACAAGGAAAAAGAAGGAAATTGGAGGAAAACAACGCGCTGCTGAGAATATCATTAAGGAAGCCTAATCTACTAAGTCTTTACGTACAGCTCTGCTAGAATGGACGGTAAAGAGAAAGAAAAATAATAATAAAAAACCAGCTGTTTTCACTTTCAGACTTGAAATGTTTGCAACAGCAAAACACAGTTTCATTTCAGTGTAACTTGATGAACCGAGTGTCTTAAATGATAGCTGGACCGCGCGTTCACCCGGTGAACACCTTCCTTCGGTGTTTCAAATTGGCAAGAAAATGCGGAGAGAGTGCTCCGAACAATGTGTTATTTTGATATATTCAAATATAATACTTGTTCAGGAATCGTATAACATTTTATTTTGTTAAGACAACTTTCTTCTCACAAACATAGACTGCACTACGCATTCTTCTTTTCAGAAACAACGTTAAAAAAATCGTCCTGAAATATCAAACAGGGAAAGTTGAACAAAAAGAGGAAATACTATAAGTTCATCAGTAATTATAAAAAAAACAATACATGTAAAATTATGAAATTAACTATTCCATTGTCATTACAGCGTGTCGCAATAACTTTTTATTTTTTATTTTTTTTCCACCGTATTTTTGTTCAAAGAAGCCTTCGTGAATAACTCTGTACTGCTCCTCGCGAACACAGGACCATGTCCCGAAAAAGCAACGAGCAACACAGTTCAGAAACCGCCAAGACATGAATACACCACTGGCCCCGCAAGAATGAAGACAAATACGTAGCCGTTGTTTCTGGAGCCAAGCTGCCGCGGAGCCTAGGGACGCCTCCTGACACGCGCACGCAAAATGGATGGCGGTTCGACAACACGAGTACGGCGCGACGGCAGCGGAAAGTGCGTAGCGGAAAGATCACAAACAAACGTTTCAAACTAGGCTATGTACTGAGGAGGAAATCAATAACCACTGGCTCTGACAGCTGCCAACACAAGAAACAGTATAGCGCGCTCATTTTTTTTTTTTTTTTTTTTGCAGCAAGAAGGTTGTCTTAACAAGGCGAATTCTCGTTAGCAGAATGGTTCACGTCCTAATTCGCCTCAACGTACGTACAAAAGTGCGAGCACGCATTGCTCTCACTTTCATCAAGAAAGAAACGCACACGTGTAGCCCATTATCTTCCAGAAGTAGTAGGAATTGCTGCAAGTTAATCGTAATTTATGCGACCTTTTATCCATCTGAGAAACAAGATGCATTTCTCCGAAATACTTGTATATCGTGCGTATTCACGTGCATGTTTACGTTGACCAAAGCGCCAGAGGTTTGTGTGATGCGTGGCTTGTTTCAATGCACACGAGTGATATGTTTTCCGTGTGACAATCACGAGGAGCTTCTTTTCGTATTCGCACTTGGTACGTTCCTGTTGTGGCGGTGACCTGTCTAGCGACATTTGCACTTTGTGAGCTGCGGATCTCACATCACTGTATCGTGAATTTTGTTTTACTAGTAAAAATTCCAGCTTTCTTGTCCATAGATCATTTGTCAAAGAAGATCAGTACTCGGCGCCCTCTAGAGGCACCAACTAATAATAATAATAATAATAATAATAATAATAATAATAATAATAATAATAATAATAATAATAATAATAATAATAATAATAATAATAATAATAATAATAATAATAATCAATCATTTATTTCTCGTGCCTAGGAACAACCATGAGGTCTAGGTGCTGGCGCACGCATACATAGAAAAAGAAATACAGCAGGGGAATATCAGTAAAAAAAAACAATGAAGACAAAATAACAATCTTGAGAAGAAAAGTGTGCATACATGTAACCGTAAGCGCAAAATGCATACATAATAAAAAGGAGGAGAAGGGAAGTTGAAGAATATGTGAAACTAAGACACAACAACGGAAAGCTCAGAGCAGAACAAAGACAGAGAGTTGTGAAAAATACCAAGGTCATGAAAGTGGGCGTTATAAAGACTTTGTATTCTGTGAACGGCTGAATGTTGGTGGTGACAGGCAGCAGCATGAAAAGGTCTGTGTTCTCTGGTGATCTTGCGCGGAATACGGAACTTGATACAACTGAGGAGTTAGGGGCACATGAGGATACCATGAAGGAGTTTGAAAAGGAAAAGCAGGTCAGCGCGATTACGTCGGCAGCGAAGTAAGGGCAATGGCAACAATCCAACAGTGCTAGAGCAGGGCCCAGAGTCCGTGTTAGGAAAGCGGTGATGATATATGCTTAGAAACTTTTTCTGGACCAGATCTATAATGTCGCTGTTGGATCTAGAAATGCCATTCCAGACGACCGACGCGTATTCGAGTTGATGAAGACAGATTGTTGTGTACAACTTGCGGAACAGTGTAGGAGAACTGAATTCTCTCGACAGTCTGCAAACAGAGCCAAGAGTGCGCATGCCCCGCATTGCAACGCGTTTAGTGTGAGCTGAAAAGTGTAAGGTTTCTTAAAGAAGTACACCGAGATCATTGATCTCACGGACCTTACACAATGGTACAGAATCTACTGAATAAGAAAAAGGAATGCTTGCTCTTTTGCGGGTGAAAGTCATGAGTTTGGTCTTAGCAGCACTCAAGGTGAGGTTATTATCTGTGCACCATTTAGAAAAAGAAAGCAGGTCAGACTGCAGGATGCGACAGTCACCAACAGCGTGAATTGCCTTTAAAATCTTTATGTCATCGGCATATAGGAGAAATGAAGAATGCCGAATGGCGGAAGGAACGTCATTAATAAAAATTAAAAAAAAGAGTGGTCCTAACACTGATCCTTGAGGAACGCCACTGGTTACCATGTACGAAGAAGACGTTTGGCCGTTGACGTTAACAAAACATGATCTACCAATAACATAACTCCGCAAGAGATTTACAATTGACGAGTCAACACCAAAGTGCGTAAGCTTGATGAGAAGCAGGGAGTGGCTTACGACATCAAAAGCTTTGCTGAGGTCGCAATATATGGTGTCTACTTGCCCCCTTTGAAGTACCGGCGCGGAGATATGTGTCGTGAAGCTTGCGAGATTTGTGATAGTGGAGCGGCCGGTGAGGAATCTATGCTGATTCGGAATCAATGTGTTCTTCACAGTACAAGACAAGACGTTGTGAAGAGCAAGCTCAAAAACCTTACACGTGGCACAGAGAAGAGAAATCGGGCGACAATTTGAGACATCGGTTTTACAGCCAGACTTAAATACAGGAAAAACACGAGCAGTTTTCCACATGCGAGGGAAAGTGGAAGTATTGAGAGAGCTATTAAATATAGATGTCAATACTGGGGCAAATATACCGCCGTAAGCTTTTAAGATTGCGGAAGGGATGCCATCAGGACCGCAAGATAGGGAAGGCTTCGAGCGCTTAAGGCATTCGCCGATCTGCTTTGCATCAAACAACACAGGACTAGATGTAGGAGTCGTGTGCTGCTGACTGACACCAGCGTTGAAACCTGAAGGTTTATATAAGGAAGAGAAATGGCCAGCAAAACAATCCGCGACTGCTTGGACTTCTACTCCACTAGAGTCGAGCAGGCGAAAACACTCTCCGCGATTACTAGTACGCTTGCGGATATAGTTCCAAAATTGCGCCGACCTGTCGGAGGCGCTCTTCTCCAAGAATGCAATATATGAGCCATGATTCCGCTTATAGAGGCGTTCGCAGAGAGTTCGGAAAAAGCGGAATTCTTCTCTCGCCTGATTAGGCACAGGAATTCTGGATTTACGGTGCGCGCGATCTTTATGCTTTAGGGCAGTTATAAGTTCAGATGAGAACCAGTGGGGATATTTAGAGCGCCTTGGACTGTACTGAGGAATGTATGGGCACATACCGCTCAAAACAAGCTCCGTAAACTGATCGATTTGGTCATCAACATTGGTTTTATCTGTTGCCAGGGACCAATCTCTGGTGGACAAGAAATCGTACAAGCCAACATAATCACCCCGCTTGAAAGCAAAGCGAGAAGATTCATTAATGCCAGTGGGGAAGCTCTGCCTCAAGGCTGACACAGAGGTAGTTATCTTAAGTGAGGGGTGAAACTTATCGGGACGGACAAGGGAAATGTCAGAACGGGAGACATCTATAGCTTGAGCATTCGAGAGGCAAAGGTCTAAAACGTTGCCACAGGAATTGGTGATCAAGTTGTGCTGCTGAAGAGAACCGAAGCACAGAAAGTCTAACAACAGGCTGCATTTGTTCTCTATGTAATGATTATAATGAGAATATGTAAGCGTGTTCCAATCAACTCATGGTGTGTTAAAATCCCCAAGGAGGATTACTCTGTGCTTGCGGTGGGAGGATAAGACACTTTCACTAGAAGAGATGACCTCATCAAACAAAGCAGGAGAAATATTTGGTGGAACGTAGAAAGTTCCGATTAACAATTTTTCACAGCGCGCTAGGCTGATTTCAAGCCAAATCGATTCCTGAACACTTTCTATGTCGCTGCGCCTTACACATGTCAGTGAGCTGTCAATAGCAATAAGTACGCCACCACCTTGTTGTTTAACTCCCCTGAAGTCCCGGTCGCTGCGAAAGACGTTATAATGTGGCGGAAAAAAATCTGAGTAGGAAATTTCATTGCAGAGCCAACTTTCGGAAATAACAAAAATAGGAAAGGAAGACAAAATGACATTGGCGAAAAATTCACGTGCCTTGGTGCGAAGTCCACGAACGTTTTGGTAGAAAATGTCCTGATTACACACCACTTTGATCGTTTAGGGTCTTCTCTGAAGTATGAAGCATACCCTCGTGTAGCACCCCACGGAATGGCTTGAACAGGCATCCCATTGGCCACATAGATGGGTCGATCAGGCGCTTAAGAGCTTCATCGTCGACGGCTTCATCAGCGCAGACGAGAAATGAGGCATACGAATTATGCCTCGTCTTGAGGCGTTTGCAGGCAATCGGTGGTGCTCCGACGTTTGACAGGTGAGCAGTCAGATCCGCAGACGTCATATTATGAGAAAGCCTGGACACAAAAATGGCTTTCGGTCGCGGAGCGCGTTTCGCTACAGATATTGCCTTGCTCTCCCCAGCTCCAAAACAAGCAGGCCGACGTTCACTCCGAGTTGCCTTGGAGAGATGGCCAGTGGTCGCAGCACTCGGCGAAGCAGTCTGGACGGTCGCAGCATACGTTTTCTTGGACGGATGGAGCGGCAGCACAGTAGGAGAAATGGGCGGCATCACAGTAGTGGGAGACGGCTTGCCAAGCGCATCACGCAAGGAACGCCCCTCGACCCGTAGCGCACCTATAATCGCGGCCTGCTGAGCGGATGCCAGCGCGTTATCCCTGTGCAGACGCTCGTTGTCACTACGCAGTCGCGCCACCTCATCGCTGAAGAAGGATATTCCCTCGAGTGCCTGAAGGAGAAGGCCACGGAGGGCCGCCACGTCACCAACCGCCTCAAAACCGGTCCCGACGAGAGCAAGGCCCTGGGGAGGGGTCGCCGATGGGGAAGCAGCGGGCGTGTTGGCATCGCTAAGCCTAGCCTCTGGAATGTCGGCGTGGTCGGCGTTCTGGCACAGGTTACACGTGAAAGCTGTCTCACCAGACTTCAGAAGCTCAAGGTCCTCGTCGGGCCATGCAATACACTTCACGTGTGCACGTTTTTCGCATGAAATACAGCGATGAAACAGCTGTTTTCTGTAAAAAGGCTGGGAATAATAATAATAATAATAATAATAATAATAATAATAATAATAATAATAATAATAATAATAATAATAATAAAATTAAGGTAGCTTGCACTGGAGGCGCAATGCTAAAGAGACAGCGGAGCTGATGGGCACCTAGCTAGTCCTGGCTTTGGGGCTAGGCTAAGCACTACCAAATCATCCTCACTATTTTCCGGAATTTATTGAGTGTTGATCGATTATCGATTAGCTAGCTATTCATTGGCTATTGATTGGTTATCGCAAAGTATGGCCACGTATTTGGGCTAGGCTAAGCACTACCAAGTCATCCCCAGCATTTCCCGGAATTTATTGATTATTTGTCGATTATCGATTAGCTATTGATTGGCGATCGATTGGCTATCGCAAGGTATTGACCACGTATTTGGGCTAGGCTAAGCACTACCAAATCATCCCCAGCATTTCCCGGAGTTTATTGATTATTTGTCGATTATCGATTAGCTATTGATTGACTATCGATTGGCTATCGCAAAGTATTGGCCACGTATTTGGGCTAGGCTAAGCACTACCAAGTCATCCCCAGCATTTCCACAATTTATTGATTATCGATTGATTATCGATTAGCTATTGATTGGCTACTGATTGGCTATCGATGACTGATTAGGCTTAAATAGTCCCAACCATGCTTAGCTAGACTTAGCCAGGCTCTGCTTCGCTAGTTCACAGGGGTATGTGCCATTGCGCTTGGGCCCTTTCTGCACTACCTCCAGGATCGGCACACATTTTCTGTTTACGCGTCACGGACTTACGGCCGGCTTACACAGCTCCGCTTTTAATAATGATAAACAAACAACACATCGTTCTGATTAGGTGCCGCATGGCTCTGAACACGTTTTGTCTTTGCTAAGGGCAGAGGCTCTCGCTTTAAACGCACCCTGATTGCCTCATGTACTTTACAAAATCTCATGACTTATGACAAAACTCAATGTTTTGATCTTCCAGCCTAGGATCGCTGCCGTAACTTAAGTAGCATTCGAACCCACTGATTCGTTTCTCACTTGGTACTGCATTTCTTTATTAGGATTAGTTTGTCGCGGAAACATTTACACATATCCAGCTAAAATATCCGACTGGTGTCTTAACGCGGGTGAAACTATTTTTAAAAAGCTGTGCTACATTGGTACGAGGATGGGACCAACAGTGTTTTGTTAGCAGTCGCCTTGCCCGTATTCCAAGTGGTTTTCTTCTGTCATAAATGGTTAGCTGATTAGTTAAATTAAATACCTAAATTATATATACGTGTATCATTGCGTCACCATGAATGTAGAATTGTACATCAGATTCGAAAAAAAGTATGTCCAATAGCTTCCAGCACGCCACATTTTTCCTCATTACTTTTTTCGGTGTTTCAAAGTTGTGCCGATAAACGCGAACAAGGATGCGAAGCGAACGTGCCTCACGTGCGCGAGAGCAGCGCTCTCGAAAGAGGTTTCACGCAACTAACTCGACGCAATGGCTGATTTGGTGACCGCGAAAGAGTGACAAGGTGGTAGTGCACCTGTTGTCTGCGGCGTTAAGGAGCCACGTGACACAGTATGCTAGAGAAGTGCGCACCGACTTAGGGCTGCGATAAGGAGTACGACTGAAGCGAAGCAAAAAGTAAAAAAAAAAAAAAAGCCTTGTTATTGATTGCGGTTTTCTTTAGGAATAGCGGCCATGTAAGTTATAGTTTATTGCTCATTCCCTTCTTCAACAGCAGGATTGTCTTTCGTTCCTCGGCGCGAAGCGTTGTAGCAGACGACGCCCGTAGACGTAATAGCATGAAGGCAATGCATGGTGAGGAGGGCGAATTATCATGGTCTCCCCAGGCATCACTTGCGTTTTATGCAAAGAGCAAGATGGTCTATTTGTCGAGATTGGGAGCTCCTTGTGCCGTATAACCATCTTTGAAAACACACATACACACACGCAAAAAAAAAAAATAAATCGTTATGCAGATCTAACGCACATTTTGGAATTTATGTGCACTCTATAGAAGGATTAATTGTTCAGCTAGTTGGTCTTGCATTGCTGACGAGAGGAATTAGCCCAACAGAAAACAACAAACACTGGAACACTGGAAAACAACAAACACTGGTCTCCGTCTTGCCTTCTAGTGTTTGTTGTTTTTTGTGGCTCTAATTTCACCCATCAGTATTTGAACCCGTCGCCGTAGCCCTGTGGCTATGGCGTTGCGCTGCTGAGTTCGAGGTCACGGGTTCAATCCCGGCTGCGGCGACCGCATTTTGATGAGCGCGAAATGCAAGAAAGCTCGTGTAGTTTGATTAAGGTTCATGTTAAAGAACCCCAGGTGGTCAAAATAATCAGGCGTCCTCCACTACGGCGTGCCTCATAATCATTTCGTAGTTTTGACACGCAAAACCCCAGCGGTACTGCTGGAGTTCATGTGTGTGATATTCTTCAATCTGTTTGGATATCAAAACTGCGTAGTGTTTCGCGCAAAATTGCGGCAAAGCCCCCAGTTCAAAACAAAGGAACGACCCTACACTGTCTTCGAACAGCCATCGAGGTGGACGACTTATGCCGACTGTTCGTCTTCTGCCTTCGCAACACACACTAGTGACTTCGTGTTTAACGAGGTATATCACCGGCAAGCCTTTGGCACTGCCATGGGAGCTTCGGTGCCAGTTTGTGCAAATCCGGCATTGGAGAGGATCAAAAGCACGGCAATGGCTTCGTTTATTCCGGCACCGACACTATTCCTCCGCTACGTCGATGACTGATTTTTCATCCTCCGTCGTGGTGACGCAGCAGAACTTTTGACGCATCTGAATTTCCTTCCCCAGGTCATCCAATTCATGATGAGAACAGAAGACAATGAGCGTCTTCCTTTTCTGGACGTTCTCGTTGAGTGAGGTTTCAAAACAAGTGTTTAGCGTGATTTGAATGTACCTTAATTTCGATTTAGTGCATTCCCATGCATCAGCGCTTTTTAATTGTACTGTGCATCTGTGCTCAAGCCGTGCTTATCGCAGACGTGAAGTACGCACTATCAGCAAATGACGTAGAAAGGGGCTATGGATTCCCGCACCGTCTACTCAACAAGCAGGAACGCCGCTCCGCGCCTTTGACTGCGCAAATGTAACTGCGTTTTGCACACCAGCCGACTCGTATGCCCCATGCGACCTGTCGAGCAATAAACATGCTCCTATATTACAGAGGCACCGTTTCCATCTGTATTGGCGGAGCTCGCAGTTATACGGGACGGTTTATCAGTCATGATACATAAGCTACATTGCTTGTCGCCGAATAGATTGCTTATATACAGACTTCACGCAGGCTATACGAGAGCTACGAAAAGTGACCGGTTCCCTAGATGTAGTCTCCGAAGTGCATCGCCTTATCGACTCGTGCACCTGTCCGATCCGGGTACTGTGGACCCGCCGGTCTGTACCTGCCCAACTGGACGCGGATGCCGCCTGTCATCCAGCGGAAGTCCAAAACCCGCTGCCTCTACTTCGTCTGTGCCCAAAGGACTGCTTGCGGCGGCACAACGAATCACTCCGGCGCACCACGCTTGCACTCATTCCTCCGTGTGGATCGGACCTTCCCGGCGGCTTAACTCGTCGAGAGAAGGTTGTGCTCAGGTGGATCCGCGTGGGCGCCGCCTTGACTCCTGCCACCCGGGCCACTTGGACGTCTGGTGTATAACTTCCCCATTGGTCTGCGCTTTCTGTACTGCCCCAGTCATAGAGGCAACGCTGAATCACCTCCTGGGGACCTGTCTGGGCGTTCACGAGGCCCACACCCGCCACCTGCGCGGCCTTGGCTAACACCCAGGTCGACCACCTGATCCTATCGCAAGGTATTGGCCACGTATTTGGGCTAGGCTAAGCACTACCAAATCATCCCCAGCATTTCCCGGAGTTTATTGATTATTTGTCGATTATCGATTAGCTATTGATTGACTATCGATTGGCTATCGCAAAGTATTGGCCACGTATTTGGGCTAGGCTAAGCACTACCAAGTCATCCCCAGCATTTGGACGCACGGACCTTTGCACCGGCTGCTCCTGGACTTCATCCAGGAAACAGGTCTACACCTTTTCATTTAATTTATGCCGTAACGCCTACTGGCGCCAATAAAAAAAAGTCGCCGTTTCGCCCGAAAGGCGAAGCATCGAAGCATCGATTGCAATAGCAAATTATTAGAGAGCTATACGAAGGAGTGATAGTAGTTTAATGGGCCGTACAAAGTTGTAAACATTCGCTTACTAACTAAATAGACAAGCACGGTGTCACGCGCGCACAGGTACACATGAACACATCTCGCTGAATGACCGCGGCAACTCGCTGTGAAAACGCCGGAGTGAGAATGCGCGCCAGCAGCAGCGGGCCAATTGACCTTCGCGTTGTCTCTCGTCTCGCTTCGACGCGAACTAAACGTCGAAAGCACAGCGCATACGAAGCTACCGGCACTCAGCCCATGCACTTTGTCCCCATCGCAGATCGCTTTGAAGTGGAGGCTCCCGCGGCCACACACTTCGGCCACATCGCAGATCGCTTTCAAGATACGGCACCCGCGCGGCAGCTCCGTGAGCAGCAGCCGCGGGAGCAGAACGCACCCCCCCCCCCCCCCCCCCCGTCTCCATCGCCTCCTCCCCGTGCCGCGCACGCGAACGAAGACCACGCGTTTCCGGCCGCCCTTATCCCTCACATGCGCTACATTGGGCCGCCATTGCCGGCTCACCCTCGTACTCTTTGACTCGCACACACAGCGTACGGCGCGCGGCGATGATTTTATCACCATTGGCCTTTATGCGGAACCTCACGGCGACGGCGACAGCACAAATGCGCTTGAAGTGTCCATATAATTGCTATCCAATAAAAAAAATAATAAAAAAAAGACTGCGCAAATGAAAGTATACCGGATAGAAGGCAAAATGTGCAGCGATTCCTTACGTTCATGGTGTAAGCGAAGGGCTTACTAGAATATTAAACCATTACAGTATCTGTGCAGCACTCGTCCCCCCCCCCCCAAAAAAAAAAAAAAAAAAAAATGCGCACCCCACTTGTACCCGTGAAGGACTGGCTATAGTGGACACATTTTCCAGGGGTCGCCTACAAGATCCCATGATGATGATGATGATGATTTCAATCGGCATCCTCTTCGAAGTACCGCGGCGAGAATGGTCATGTAGGCTGCTTGAGCTAACCAGTAATATCTAAATGCATAGCAGCCTAGTATTTTGTTTATCGCTCCCCGATCTTTTCTCTCTTAAAGACACTAGCTATATCTATGTTATACAATTACCCATGCCTGCAACGACTCCGGCTTTATCAATCTCTTCCCGGCATTTTTCCCCACCAATACTCTCAACGCCTCTTGCTTCCTCCACTGCTTATCTCCAATGCTTTCATTCACTTTGAATCCCTGTGTGTCTGGAAGGTGGACGTTTCCTGCGGGGCCTGCTTGGTGAATATCTTGGCATTCAATGACGATGCACTGAGTCGTTTCCACACTTTTGCTGCAGTAAGCAGCTGAAGGGATGTGACGCTGCCTACATTGGCGAATCTGGGCAGTTTCAACGACGCATGAGGCAACATCAAAGTGACGTTGGAAAAAGACCCAGTTTCTCGAACGCCCTGTCCGAGACCCACGAAAAGGTGGGAGACCGAATTGACAGGGGCTGAGATTTTGTAATCACCACGGTAATAATGTCCATCGACGCGTCTGCTGTTGCAATCACTACACATTAAAACCATACATCATGCGATAAATCAGACCCGAGGCAATCAGCCTGACATTTACGCACGCTTCCTGTTTCGTAGATAAGCCACGGCCACAGCTTTTCATCTGCACTGTGAACATGGGACCGGTATAGGCCCCGAAGCGTAAATCAGCGTTATTAGTATTTTTAATTGGCGAGTGTACGTTTTGCTTCAAGTTACGCCCCTTCGTCGCCAGACGGGTTTCTGTCGAATACTGGACTACCCAATTATATACTCATTGCGAATACCTCCAGTAGAACAGGCGAAAGCATGGACTTTAATGATTTGTACAAATACTCTGAAATTCCAGCCGGAACAAAGGTTTTTCACACAGGTGAGTGATCAATGGCGAACATAATCCGTTCTTCAATAACGTAATCACTATACGACTGAACAGTTTTCGGGCTAGTTACCAATGCTCCATTGAAATGCATATAAGAAATAAGTCTAGAGCAGGCGTGTGGCGGGGTTCATCAAAGCAAATCCTGCCGGTGTGGCTTCTCAGAGTGCAAGCCACGGTTATTACGTGAACGAACGCCGTTGTACCGAGGGATGACAGGCACTGAGAAGGGCGCGTGCTTACGGGCAATCGAGTTGCGGACAAGGGCTGGGGAGACGGAGAGGTAGTGTTGTCGCGCGTGAGCTCTCGCGCAAGAGTTGTGCAGAGGAGAGGAGCGGGCCTGTCGCCTCGCTCGATTGCTCGTTCGTTCGGACCATTCACTTTAATTGGCAGTTGTGGTCCGTGCTTTCTGCACAAATCTATTAAACTGCTTAACTGCTCCCCCCCCCCTCCTCTTCTTTTTTTTTTAAGTGAAGCTTTATAGGCTCACAAGTGTCGGCGGTGGTGGTGGTGGTGTCACGCTGAAAAGTGGGCTGATCATGGCGATAGTGCAGAAAGGGTCCAAGCTCAATGACACATAGCAGGGACAAGAAAGAAAGGAAGAAAGAAATAGGGAAAGAAAAGAAAGAAAGGAAGGAATGAAGACAGAAAGAAATAGAGAAAGAAAAATTACTCCATCTCCCGCCAAAGGGAACCATGTGTGGATGCAAAGCAGCGGGGAGATGGTTAGCTTGAGCGGGAGATGGTTTCGCGGCAGCGGCCCGAGCGCTCATCGCGGCGCTTCACAGGAGAGAGAATGAGGCGCGCGCGCTCCGTCATTTTCATACCGCGGAACTATCATGGCGCCCCCAGCGGAGTATACAGCTGTCGCATCACCTGTCGTGCGCGCCGCTCCGAATTCCTAGAGGAGAGAAAGGGGGGAGTGTAGGAAAGGAGACAGAGGGGGAGGGGACGCGCATGCGCTGTGGGGGTGTGGGACGCCCCGGGACGCAGGATAGACAAAGCCCCCGCCATAAGCTGCTTTGCATCTAAAAGAAAGAAATCACGTGCGGCGCACATCGGCATTGAATATGCTACACGCGTGATCACGTGACACGCGGATCACGTGACACGCGCGCGACCAATCAGGTATGTTTGGTGTGTCGCGAGGCCCTAGGGACATGGAAGGAAAGCAGCTTGGCGCGCGCTCCTCTGGGCTTCCCTCGCCTCAGATCAGTTTCGGCGAACAGATGGGAAGGACACGCGTGGTGCGTTTTGCAAAGGAGCAAGCTGCGTTTGATGAACGCTGGCGTGAACTCACTCGGGAAAGGGCTCGTTGTCAACGTGCCGATTCTAGCGTGAGGGCTTCCCTAGCCGAGGCTCGCCGTCAGCGAAGAGCCGACATCCTAAGGCGAGGCGCTCCGAAACCGAGGCCCGCCGTCAGCGACGATCAGAGAATCCCCAGGCGACGGCTTCCGAACGTTACCCTGACGAAGGTCAGATACACACACGACAAGCTACAAGATACACACACGATAAGCTCTCGACAGGGGAAGGGCTGGTGATTTTTTTAGGATATTATTTTTAAGGTGTCCTGGAGTACCTCTCTCCGAAGTTGCAAAATTTCTGTCTGAAATATTTCCTCTTCCATCATCACTGCAAGTGCGTCGGACACGCCGGGTATAGTACCGGAACGCCATCTGTGAAGGCGTGTGAAATGATCGGCGCGTGAAAGAGGATCGGACCCAATGGACTGCCCGATCTTATTCTCTTCAGCAACATTTTTTATGTTGTTATGGGCCATTATATGGTCCCTTGTACAATTAAAACAGCCATCGGTGTATTTGACTTCACGAATCTCAACTAAGGTGGCAAGAACATCCAGGCACAATAAGAAGCGACCAAATATTGTTCCAAGCATTGAAGCGCACCTGAGGGCAAGTGAGAAAATGAGCGCGCTTCATGGTCATAAAGTAATACATGCAAATAACAATGCAGACGCTATGTGTTCTTCTTTAACATACATATTTTTCGATGTATACTTTCGGTAGCGAAATAGCCCGACCTTGGAGAACTCTACGAGACCGCGCAATGCTGCAAAAGTAATTAATAACCAACAAAACTTCATCTCAAGATTTCTCAAGCTATGAGCCGCAAGCTGAGCAAGTAATCAGTGGCAGTTGTACCACTAAACGAGACATCAAATCAGGCAGAGAGGAAAAGAGCAAACGAAACGGCGCCGCAGGGACTCGCGTACTTCAGTATTGGATAGAATAATATAAAATGCGAAGCTAATAAGAATGGCAGCACGCGCAGACAGCAGCACACTTTGGGCAGCGCACGCATAGACACAAAAGGGACGCACATTAGTGGCGCTTTGTCAGCAGCCGAGCGGGCGGCCCACCGCTATCTCGCGCCTCGCCGTGTCCCACCGAAGGGGGATTGCTCGTCCGTGGCTGCAGCGAGGCATGGATCCGCCTAGGAAATGCGCTTCCCCGAAGACCCATCCATCCAGACGCAACAGCGAAGAGCTGCGGAAACGAGATTCGGGAACAAGCAGCCTTTATCGGCAGGGGAGCGACGCCAATTGCTCGTGATGGCCGCTCATGGATTAGTGCTCGCGGCTGGCCGGCAATCCCCGAGCTCATGGCTGCCGCCGCTGTCGCCATTAGGCGTCTTCGGCGCGCCGAGACCTGCACCATGGATGGCACACGTGCTTGCTGCTGCCTTCACGGGGTCGTCGCCCGTAAACAGACGACGTCGTCCGTAGCCAACGATGACACCAGTGTGTCGAGTGCACGTGCGAGCACGTAGCCGCGAATGTACCTGCGCAGACTACTAGACTCGCGGGGTGCAATATTTTAGCATTTATTTATTCAGGCGCATAAAAGAAAATGCTGTGGGAGGGGATTGTCTCTGGTGGCACGATGGTCAGTCGTTTGCGTTTCGCTTGTACTTGTCCCGGTTCACCATTCGTTTATATTTTCCAGGTGCGAAAAAAATAGTAATAAAATAAAAAAAAGAGAAAACGAAAATAATAAAGTAAGAAAATTGAGTACCTCGTGCTTTTTATCTTTTTCGAGGACTTAACCTTGGTGATGAAGGCGAATGACAGACCTATTGCGGAACATTGGTCTCGCGAACAATTCTTGGAGTCAATTTTACCAGTATCCCACCCCTTTAGTGTTTGGGCATATCACGAAATATATCAGGGAATGACTAAGGATGCGGTATGCAATAACTAAAAAAAGGATACAAAAGACAAGGCATTACAGTTAACCAACACATTAAAAGGTGCCTCGGTCCGGCAATGCTGCAAACATTACGAAAAGGCTGCAGAAACATGGAAGGCTTACGCGGTGTGCCCCGTTCGCGAAATGATTTTTGGGCTAGAAAGATAGAGCATGGGCCTCAAGGAAGAGACGCACGTTTCGTTTCTTGTGTGGATGATGAATACACTGATTATGACAATGTTTCTGCACCCAGTGGACATTGGTGATGAATGGAAAATGCATGTTAAATACGTGTATACTATCTTAGCACTTTCGTGGCGTCTCGGAAACGTCCTTCAGGCGCTGTATATCACGCCCAAGGGGTTAGTGCAGATGTGTACCAGACTAATGTTAGACACGGTAGTGGGGGCTTTAATTGCTTTATGAAATTAACTTGTTCTTCGCTTCCTGACACCAAATGTTTCTAAACGGAGACCTACATCACAGTTTGTCGTTGCTGAAAGGCTCGTTTAAATTCACGCAGGACGACAAACGTAAGAACGCAGCACACGCTCTAGTTCATTGCACCCCGGTCACGTTCATGCTGTTTTCTTTTGTACAGGGGTTACTGTGGAGAGCTTTAGGCAGAGTGCTCCTCGGCTACTCCATTTCTCTATATGATGCACCAAAAAATAAGGAAATAGGTTAACAATAATAATACAAATACTAAATAAATAAATGTCACATTTCATTTTATTTTTACGTTTCAGTTTGAATTGATAGCACTTCATTATCTGTGATTTCAGTTCATTTATCACACCTTGTCTTGAATTGATTGCACTTAATGAACTGAGATACGCTTTACAGAGTCACGAAAAATTGTTTTGCTAAGCCGCCCACCACAAGCGCCTGCAACATTCTTGTTATGTCTTGTGCAACGTAAGGTCAGAGTGTTTTATAGATCGTGCGAAGTTTCTTTCCACTATTCGTTTTTTTTTAAGTGAAGCTCGAAGCGCGGGACTTACTCCTTTCTGTGTGGTGTTCGGAAGGCAAACTAATTACGTTTACTCCGGGAAAGAGAGCAAGAAAACGTTGACAAAAACCCAGAGGGGAGAGTATCAAAGCACCTCTGCTCCTCTGTTGCGTCTCTGGAGTCTGGCTGTAGCTTTTTACTTTCCGACGTGGATTCTGTTCAAGTCGTTCAGCTTGCCGGTGGGATACAATTAATTACATCTCTCGCGGACTTCCTTCTTTTTACGAGAAATAAGTTTACTGCAGGGCGCGGCAATCTGGGCCCACGTCATCCCTGCCAAAATAAAGAAGAAATATGCTGGTACACATTGTTGCTGCTAACAGTGGTAAATATTAGATAGGTTTGTCGGTGTTTAATTAGGACATACTCCCAACAGTTTGCATAAGGCGTCTTCGTTGGTGCAATTTCACGTGCCTTTTGCTTCTTTGAGGCTTCATAGACATTGAGCGCTATGCTGGAATACAAACTTGAAGATAGCCGCACCGCAGTAATACACGCAAGGAGCTCCTCGGTGCTCTTGTCCCGATTGAGCTAATTCACTTCACGCAGTTTACGTTTCAAGATATCTACCCTTTGTGTATTTGCGTGTAAACGCTTGAGTGGAACTTTCAGTTGGATGCATTGCTGAAGTTCGTTAACGTTAGCACGAAGCGAACAATCACAACAATAAAACACACAAGCGTGGGACGAGCCTTAACTGGCAGCTGTTTATTATTCACTCAGAAGACACTGAACATATAAAAATTACTGCGCGAGCGCAACACGCCTCGTTTTGATTAACAGTTGTCAGCTCAGATCGTGTGCCTCTGCGTCTTTTTGTAGAGGTTGTCCTCTTGCGGACAGTTTGGTCTACTGCTTCACGCTTTATTTATATTTCTGTTGTTATAAAACCTATGGCAAATTCTATCAGATGATTTATCCACGATGTTGTTTCTTTGTTATTTCGTTGACAGCAAATGTGCGGGCCCATGAGCCTCTTTCTAGAATGTTTACTAACGAAAATATTCAAGATTTAATTACAGTGGTATAAACGCTCCCTATTGGGCTCCCACTTTGCACCTAGCCGACGTTTCATTTATAATGCCGGTCATAAAATTTATATTTAAAACGTTGCCTCTTGATGCACAATCTTTCTACATTTGGGCGACAAACTTCTTCAAACAACGGGACAATTTCGCTTGTGTAAGTGGTAACAATCAAACCAAAATTTTCAGTAAAAATAGTCTTTTGTAACTTGTTCGTTGGTTTTTTGACTGGAGGTTTCGCTTTACACGGTGAATTCTTATTCATTGATCAAAAGAACGTCGTGCTTTATGATCCAATGGGCCAATGCGATATTTTTCATCTAACAAAATTTCGGGGCTCCGACTCAGACTAAGGAGAGTGCGACGGCCATAGACCGTCGCAAACTGCGTTTCGCCTCAGCTGGTCGAATACACGTCCAGTGCAAAGTTTTCTCTTTATCAACAAAGATGCTAGGATGGTGAGTTTTTCCACGCAGTAGAAGTTCTGCTCGACCTGTCATCTCGGACTGCTCAGGACACCTCGAGGTGCTGTGTTCAACCTATGAGCGTTGGCGTACGCAGCGTATTGAGCAGTCCTGTGCAATGCGGGACGTCAAATAGAACAGACCCAGAGTCGTCGGACGGCCGCGAGAAAACATGGCAGACGCTGGCAAAACGCGGCGTCTCTGTGAGCAGTTCGCGCCTCTCTATGTGTTGGGACTTATGACAGCGTGTTGCAATCTGGGAGAACCAAGAAATGCATTGGCCGGGGCACACCTCCGTCCCGCTTGTATAAACGCTATACATGAAGGGTGCCTCGGTTGCAAAACGTCGGCAAATTAATTGGCTCACTGCGGTTGATATGATAGGCTTATAATTTTGCTTGTGGCGAAATCAGCTAATAATGTGAAAGCGGCTGCGCTGGCGTATACTTTTTCAAGTGTCTGTTATTCTATAGACTGGAGAAGCTCCGCCAGGCGGCGGTGCTGCGCCTATAGCTGAAAGCGCCGCGCCCGTAAAAAAGACGGTCGCGTTGGCGCAACGTAGGTGCGTTATTTACATTGCGGTTGCGTGCTCTTTCTTTTATTGCTCGGGGTGTTCGCGCTGTATTTTCATTCGCAGTGCGGGGACAGCAATGTGTAGACTTTTGTGCGGTTAGTAGAAACTGCCTGACGCGGAACACAATTTTCACTGCGGGAACATCAAGACAAGCGTCTGCTGCTGCTTCAGTTTACGCCGTCGAACAATATGTGGACAACGACGTGACAACAAGCGCCAAGTGTGTGTGGCATGTCAGCAGTAAGACGTTCCACAACGTCTAGTTTTAGTTATACGCCTAAAGTGCAAGACAAACCACCGTGCTTACAAACATGTGAACATGGAAAACTGAATTATTGGAATTATGTTGTGCATTCTCTGACGTTGTTGCACATGCTTGCAAAAAAAAATATAAAAAGACAACGCCGCAGCTTGTTCTCCTAACCTTGTTCTTTCTTTTTTTTTCGAGATGAAAAGTGCTCAGCGCCACTTAATAGGGTAACAGCGTATTTATCAAAATGATATTGGCAGTTGTTTGGGCGACATTTAGTTGCTAGGAGTGCAAAGACTTGCAAAGGCTTATGACAACCGACAAAAATAAGTGCCTAATTGGAAAAATACTCCCAAACTCCGCACAATTACTAACTATTTGTACTGTTTGCTACAGTTCTTACAAGACGCGGCCACTTGAGAGACTCGCCAGAACGCGGATACATATCCCGGTAAACGCCTATAATCTTGCCCTTTACATTGCGGCCATTACATGCTATTGCCGTTACAGTGTTTAGAAAAGACCACACTGCGTACGTAACAACGATTGAATATTTAGCCCGGTTCACAAAGTGCACAGTCTTAATTAATTAGTTTCGCTCGAAGGGCGAAGCAATGGCAGCGATAGGAAGCACGCGAGGCCTTTGCTCCTGCGCAGCGTAAACCGCACCCCGGAGGCTACCAGGCGTCATAGGTATATCCAACGTGACGGTGAGTGCTTATGTGGCAAAACTGCGTCGTTAGAGCTCCGGTGGCATTGAGAGCGCGCGCCCGTACGTATGTTTAAAGCTGAGGTGACGCGGGAAAACAGCGTGAGCATGTCACGGCGTCACCGAGCGGAGACGGTTGTCGAAAATCGGTTTCGAGAAAACGCCAGGAACGCGCCAGGAACGTCGTCGCCCGTAGACGGCCACTGAGTTAGACAGTTAAACCGCAAAAAGACACTTCCAAGCACTACCATCTTTACTGCCCATAAAGGCGTCAAGCTGCCGGCCTTGTTTTCTACGGAATCACTCAGTGATAAAACAAATGATGCCTAAATATCTTCATTGCATTAAATACGCGTCATCAAGAGCACAAATCCTTTAATAATGCAAACATTCCTAACCTTTCTATACATACTTTCCTAAGCCTTAGATAGGCACAAAACAGCATGGCCATCGGGAGTGCCAGGAAATTTACGTGGTGATGATTGCGGGACGTAAGTCAATGGGACAGATTTTCGCTGGAGCGTTTTAGAATCAATGTCATGTTCATCGTTATTTTTGACTGCCATGAAATTGTGCACTACGAATTTGTGTCTGAAGGTCAAACTGTCAATGCAGTATTCTACGTGGAGGTTCTGAGCGTCTGAAAGATTGTGTCCACGCTTGCGAGCAAATTTGTTGAAAGAGGGACGCTCGATTCTGCACCGCGATAAGGCTTCTGCGCAGTCTGCATTGATAGAGCGTGAGTTTTTGGCACGCAATTCCATCACACTGCTGAAACTCCCTGTCTAGGCCGGGATTTGGCCTCCTGTGAATTTTTTTTTGTTTCCCAAGTGCCAACTGGTGCTACGGGGGCGGCATGTTGGGGATATCACGATAATTCAAAAGGACGTCGCTGCTGAGGTGCTAAACAGAAGAGGAATTCCAAGGGCGCTTTCAGTGACGGAAGCAAGGGCGGAACCGGTGTATTCTGTCTAATGGGAAGTATTTTGAAGGTGAACACATTCATGTATCTGACGGTTTATGAAATAAAGATTTTTTAAACGTACAGCAGTTACGTTTGGGACAGCCCTCGTACATCAGCAAATTCGCTGTAAAGATGGAAATCCGCCCCTATCCTAAGATAGGCAGGCGCAGAATGCGGGTACAAACACACTCGTCAGTTATCTTTACGATGACATGCAGGCTTCGTTCTTTAAACACACGATTCGGGGCTCGCAGGGCCGCGCAATAGCGCAGTGGCATTATTTTTTAACACGAAAGTGTTTTATGCCGGGGTCCACCAAGACTTCACTGACGTATTTCCGTCACGGAAATACGTCATAGAACATAATACAAAGAAAGAAACCAGAAGAAAAAGTTCCACAAACATGCAAAATTTGGAAATCGAACCCACGACCTCTCGGTCCGCGACGATAGATCGCCGAGCGTTTAACCCATTGCGCCACAAACGCATTTGCAGAGAGCTACACAGACGCGCCTTATATATCTAACACTCCTCCGTGTACCCGCGCTCTTGCTCGGGGCGGTGCCGCCGCCTACGAGCAGAAAAGAGAAGTACTGCATTATGACACTAACGCGCACCGACAGTGAACGCTTCGGTGGTCTCAGCACTACGACGCCTCGATGCCAGCATTCGAAGGGACGCTGGCATCAAGAAGCACTACCAACGCCACCTAGGTGGCGTTCACCGTACTCAGCACAGCGGAGCGTGGCCTCCGCAATTAGCTCTGAAAATGTTTCAATATTTTTTTTAGAACTTCCCGAGCTTTCTTCAGACACCAGAGAAAAGAATCCCGGTTAAAGATAACGTAATGAAAACGACTTCATTGGATGTTTTTGAGCACGATCGACAAGTTTTCATGTTCGATTTATGCTCTGAAACATAGAGTGACTCCGTGCACTACCGTGGATCGTCCCGCGAGAAAACCTGATTTTCAGGAGAGATGCGTTTCGCCTTATCCTGAAGTTTCTTAAGGAGCTTCAGGTGGCATTGTATCTGTTATCTGTACAGTAGCCTAATAGCCTTGATCTTTATTAGTAGTGTTGTATAAACGCTGCTCACGCTGTGTGACATGTTTAGCCCCGTATTTTAAAAGAAGACGATCGGGCGGAGCAATTGCCGACATGCGTTTGCAAGGCTAGAAACGTCCGTAAATAGCATCATTATGCGGTTTACGAGGTCACAGATTCGATTGCCGGCCACGGCGGTCGTGGCGGAATGCAGAAACGATCGTCCACATAGATTTACGTGCCCGTTAATGGATCCCCAGTGGGTCGAAATTAATTCAGAGCCCTCCACTAGGGCGTCTGTCGCAAACCATGGGTTGTTTTCGACGTTAAACCCCGTAAAAGATGTCGCTCCTCCATTTATTTTGCCATTAGAAAATTATGGCTATTCACTGAAAAACAAAGAACAAAAACAAAAACGCTCCATGTTAGTAATTCATTATCATTTGAAGATGCCGGACCATTCTTCAAGAGTGAAATTTTACAATGTCGGTTCAGTGAAGGATACAGTGCCTTAAAGGCAAGCCAATTCACACAAGAAAGCGTCCTGCTAAGGCACATCGTATGACTCAAATAGTGGGCCTCTGCCTTATTCCACAATCCTGGCGAAAAAGGGGCCTGAGCAGTTGTACAACTATACATCCGCCGTGTGCCAACAAAAAGCGCTACAAGATCGTCGTCGTAAAGCTGCCAAACAGAAAAGGCAGAATTTTGCATGAAAAACATGGTTGTTACGATGCACTTCGTTTTCATTAAATGTACTGTATTTAGCGATAATTGATAATGCAGGAATAATAAAACATGCTTCGGAACACTTCTCATCAGGTGAAGCTGTCATTGCAGGACTAGAAGAGAGAGCAAAATCAATGAACTAGGACACCAGAAACAGTGGTGGTGTGTATGGAAAGTAAAGGACTGAACTGCTGCGGTCTTCTGTGACAAAGGGTCATGAAATGTTCCCGGTGAAGAATGTGGGCAAGTAACCGAATAGTAAAGAAAAAAAGAAAAACCATTCTGCGTTCTGTAAGAGGGGAGCTTTGAGGCCATAGCGCGTAATAAAAACGTTCCGCGCTGCCAAAGGCGGTAAGAAGTGCCACTGTGCGCGAAGAAAACGACGACGCTGCGGGAACATATAATGGTTCCCGAAGAACGCACACCATACATCTTCAGAGGGGCCTTTAGACATAAGAAATAGACGACACTCGTGTCAGTCCTCTTTCTTCCCCAGTTTCTTTTTCGTTTTACATGTTCGAACTGCCGCATCAGGCTACCATAGGGAAAAGCAAACAAGGTCTCTGAAATAAGGTTCGAAACGACTGGCAGAAGATGGCATTGGCTGGTCAGTAGTAGAGTGGCTCTTGTTCTTCATAATTCATGTCTGACAAAGGAAAAATAGCGTCTTCATACCAGCACGACGCTAAAATAAAAAAAAGAGAAATGTAAAACTCATTTTTACAAAAGCTAAGAGATATACCAAACAGAATACGCTCAGTGGTATGTACAATACATGACGTCGTTTGGAAGGATCACGTTTACGCGCTTGCCGAATATTTGATGAGTCTACATTTTGTGGCAGTTAATGAAATGCTAAACTTTTATTATCCTAGATTGAGACGTA
The DNA here is from genome assembly GCF_013339745.2 of Dermacentor silvarum. Taxonomy (NCBI): domain Eukaryota; kingdom Metazoa; phylum Arthropoda; class Arachnida; order Ixodida; family Ixodidae; genus Dermacentor; species Dermacentor silvarum. The sequence goes on from NC_051154.1 coordinate 151,311,707, forward strand.
TCACGCTGAATGGCCACATGTGACATCTGAAAGGAACCTAGGTGAGGTTTGTCTTAGGTTTAGAACGCACTGCTGCACGAAGAGCTCTTTTCACGGAATCCTGAACAGCATGTTATCGAACTGCCCAGTGTCGACGCATTTTACAGTGATCCGACTAAAGCGTGTGCTGGAGTATACATGCGAATCCATAGGTATCAAGTACGTGATCCGCAGAACTTCAAGCCATGTGAGCCTGTCCTAAACTGAAACAGGAAAGATAGGCTGAGTGTCTCCGTTCGGGCAACCACGGTGGTTCATTTTTACTTGGCAAGCTCATGCCTCGAGTCTGACAAGAATAACCTGTCGATGGCATTATTGCTGGTTTGCTAGCATTTCATTCGCCAGGTTACACGCCGAAAGGTCAGTTGTATAACGTGCAATTTTTTTATCCGTGAAGTAAGCATAGATACTTTTTAAGAGTGCTTCAGCAAAGCCCGCCTACACAGGATAGAGTTTCTTAGAAAAATTGTTAGATGGAAGCCTGGCGCTATGTGTACTGGAGATTCAAGCATAAGGGTTCAGCCAACATGCGAAGGATGGATAAAACTTCGTCCTTGTAGCTTCAATTGACTTTGTGACTTCGCAAACTGATCATATTCAACAAAATATTGCGTTATGAGAAATACAATCCGCAATGATCGTGCGTCTGCGCAGAATCTCATTACCGTGTGCGTTTAGCAAAACATCTCATCTGCAATGCTTGCACTCTGCGCGTGATATAATGTGCTGTGGTGTGCCATCTTCTTCTTTTTTCCTTTCTGTAACTCCTCAATTTTCTGTTTCCTTTTTTTCTACCTCCTTCGATCGGGTGGGTGCGATACCCGTTTTACGAGTACGAGACAATTGCTAGCCCGCTTCCCTTTCTTTCTTTATGGTGTTTATATATGACTTAATAATAATAATAATAATAATAATAATAATAATAATAATAATAATAATAATAATAATAATAATAATAATAATAATAATAATCAATGAATCAATCATGTTTATTTAACGTGCCCAGGAACAACCCTAAGGTCTGAGTGCTGGCGCACGCATACATTACAAACCAAATAAAAAGACACTCAGGGAAAAATCATTAAAAAATAAATGAATAAAAATATAAAAAATTGTGAAAAGAAGAGAGTACGGACAACAAAGCGCAAAGTAAACACAAAAGAAAAAAGGAGGAGAAGGGCACTTGAACAATACATGATATTATAATACAAGGCAAAGCTTGGAAAAGAACGATGACAAGGAGTTAAGAAAGATATCAAGTTCCCGAAAGTAAGCGTTATAAAGATTCTGTATTCTGTGGAGAGTTGAGTGTTCGTGATGACAGGCAGGAACATGGAAAGGTGTATGTTCTCTGGTGATCTTGCGTGGGATGCGGAACATGACACAGCTGAGAAGTTCGGGACACGTGAGGTTACCGTGAAGGAGTTTAAAGAGAAACAGAAGGTCAGCGCGATTACGTCGGTCGCGAAGTGAAGGCAATGACAATCCAACAGTGCTAGTACAGGGTGCAATGTCCAGGTTTGCAAAGCGGTGATTATATATGCTTAGAAACTTTTTCTGGACACGATCTATAATGTCACTGTTGGATCTAGAAGAGCCATTCCAGACGACCGACGCATATTCGAGTTGAGGAAGACAGATGGTTGTGTATAATTTGCGGAACGGTGTAGGAGACTTGAATTCCCTCGATAGTCTGCATACAGAACCAAGAGAGCGCATACCCCGCATTGCAACACGTTTAGTGTCAGCCGAAAAGTGTAAGGTTGCATCAAAAAGTACACCAAGATCATTGATCTCGCAGACCTTACACAACGGCACAGAATCTATAGAATTAGAAAAAGAAATACTTGCTGTTTTGCGTGTGAAAGTCATGACTTTGGTCTTAGCAGCATTCAAGGTAAGGTTATTATCCTTGCACCATTTAGAAAAGAAAACAGGTCAGACTGCAGGGCGCGACAGTCATCAACAGTGTGAATTTTCTTTAAAATCTTGATGTCATCGGTATATATAAGGAAAGAAGAGTTCCGAATAACAAAAAGAACGTCATTAATAAAAAATAAAAAAAAGGAGTGGTCCTAATACTGACCCTTGAGGGACGCCGCTAGTTGCCAAGCAAGAAGATGTTTGGCCATTGACGTTAATATAACACGATCTATCAAGAAGATAACTGCGCAAGAGATTCACAACTGACGAGTCAACATCAAGGTTCGTGAGCTTGATCAGAAGCAGCGAGTGGCTGACTACATCAAAAGCCTTGCTGAGATCACAGTAAATGGTGTCAACTTGCCCCCTTTGAAGTACCGGCGAGGAGATCTGTGTCATGAAACTTGCGAGATTTGTGATAGTCGAGCGGCCGGTGAGAAATCCATGCTGATTCGGAATGAGCGAGTTCTTCACTGTAAAAGACAATATGTTGTGAAGAGCAAGCTCAAAAATCTTGGACGTAGCACAGAGAAGAGAAATTGGGCGATAATTCGACACATCTGATTTACATCCAGACTTAAATACAGGAAAAACACGAGCAGTTTTCCACATGTGAGGGAAAGTGGAAGTAGTCAAAAAGTTATTAAATATAGATGTCAATACTGGAGCAAATCCACTGCCGTAAGCTTTTAGAATTGCGGAGGGGATGCCGTCAGGGCCGCAGGATAGGGAAGGCTTCAAGCGCCTAAGGCATTCGTGGACAAGCTCTTCATCAAACAACACCGCACTAGATGTAGGAACCGTCGTGTGCTGCTGACTGACACCAGCGTTGAAACCTGCATCTTTATATAAGGAAGACAAATGGGCTGCAAAACAATCCGCGACTGCTTGGACTTCTGCCCCTCTAGAGTCAAGTAAGCGAAAACCCTCTCCATGTTTATTGGAGCGCTTACGGATATACTTCCAAAATTCTACCGGCCGGTCGGAGGCGCTTTAATAATAATAATAATAATAATAATAATAATAATAATAATAATAATAATAATAATAATAATAATAATAATAATAATAATAATAATAATAATAATAATAATAATAATAATAATAAAGTAGAAGCAGAAGAAGAAAAAGAACAAGCACAAGAAATATACGCAGAGACGCTCTTATAATGATATACAAAATGTACATGCGTCCAATATTGGAATTCGGCTGTGTATTATTCTTGGAAACCCGTGCTTATAAAACTAAGCCTCTGGTTCTTTTGGAGCGTGGAGCCCTGCGCCTGTGCCTAGGACTCCCTAGGTTTGTAGCAAACAATGTTCTTTATCAGGAAGCGCGCCTACCAACATTGCCCTGCAGACTCCGCATCTTAACGATACAAACATTTCTAAAATTTTACAGTTTTCCAATTAGACGATCCGAAAATGTATTTATAAAGGATCCAAACTCCTTCTTTCTTGCTCTTTGGCCACGTTTTAATGCCCCATAGATTATTTTTGTACAAAAGCAATTAGATAGTTTAAATTAAGAATTTCAGACGTTATTCCACCATATGACTCAAATCAGAAGTTACAGATTGAATTCTATGAAATTTTCCCACAGAACCCGAAGTCTCGTTCAGTCAGGTTATTAAAAATTATATTGCAAGATTACCTTGCATACTTACACACAATTAACGTAATAGCCACGGGCGCTTCTGTGAACGACGATAAGGCGGGCGTAGGCATTTTCTCGCTTTCGCTTGGCTGGTCATTCTCCTTGAGACTGCCATACTTTACTACCGTATTTGAAGCTGAGCTCTTAGCAATGATTCTATCACTGCGAAAACTCCCTGTAAATGAACCCAGCGCGGTTATTATAACAGATTCTCTTTCTATCTGTACTGCGCTTACAGCTTCAACTAATTCACCAGCTCTAAAGACGTTTCTAACATTAGTCCCCCCCCCCCCCCCCCCCCCCCAGCTGAATCTTGTAAAATTATTATGGTTACCAGGACACTGCGGATTACATTTCAATGAAATGGCCGATTCATTAGCGCGAGCATCCCTGAATGGACCAATAATATCGGTCCTTCGAGTGGTGGCACAAATAACAACGATCAGATATCGGAATTTTTCAATTCGTAGAGATATCATTAAAACAATAACATCATGGACTGACTTTCGCACCTAAAATTTCCGGGGAAAACACATTGGTGTCCATCAAGACAATCGCAAGTAATTATCACAAAATTACGCTGCCGTGTCCCACCATTAAACCTATATTTACACAGGGCTGGTCTGGCGATATCCCCGCTGTGTCAATTCTGTCTAGAAATAGAAACTGTAGAGCACAATTTTTTAATATGTCGTTGGTACAAATTACAAAGAAAAAGACTTCTTGAAATTCCGCTTGCTAAATTAGGGTTAAATTTAACATCAGAAATAGTACTCCCTTTCGGTGCCTCGGTATTTGGCTTTAGCCACAGGGACGTATTTGATGCCGTTTGTGGTTTCATTCAGTCAACAAAACGAATAAAAGTTTAAATCCCTACTTTTACTATTCTCTGAGAGATATAGCATGGCATTTATATTATAAATAGTGCAGTTTAGAAAAATTGATCTGTCCTGATTACTAAATTGCACTGTAACAGTAGTTTCAAAAAGCGTATCTAAAAGTTCGGGTGCCTAATTCTTGGCCAATCCCCCGGAGTGGGTACGAGCCATGTGCGGAAGATATCATCATCATCATCAACAAGAAGAACAGGATTCGTTTGTGGGACACGTCAGCGTTTTAAATAGAGGGCTTGGGGGGATCGCCTAGGCCTGATCCAGTCATCTTCCGGGTTTGCTGTCAAGTAGTCGGCGGTGGTTATTTTTGAACTGATGTCTGTCTCATCACCATGCAAGAGGGCCCCCCTATGGTGTGCTTCCATCCCTCATCAGGATATACCGGTGCAGCTGTTTCATCGAAGCGGAACCAGCAACGTTCCTGTGGCTTTGGTACCCACAAACGGGGGCATGATCCGCATCAAGAATGCGGAAACCTTGTAGCGAAGCATTGGAACTCTGAAGTGGGTCGTCCGCTCCAGCGCCTTGAAGTGGGTCTCCTTCTCCAGTACCTTCTAGTGGGTCGTTTTCTTCGGCTCTCGAGCGCCGCTCGTGCTGAGAGTCCGTGCTGCGCTTTTTGGACTGTCGACCTTGCGCTGCCTCAAGTGCCGTCCAATAAACAACCTTATAAATTGGTGGAGGTGCTGGGGTGGGGGTGCTGAGGTCGTCACGCCCGACGGCTTGTACGAATTCAACGTCATGCCGTTCGGACTGTGTAATGCGCCCGCGACCTTCGAGCGCATGATGGATACCGTCTTGCGCAACCTGAAATGGCACACGTGCTTTGCTACCTCTACGACGTCGTCGTTTTCGCTCCGGACTTCTCTACGCATCTTCAACTCCTCCGGCATGTTTTGACGCGTTTGAGCAACGCCGGCCTACAGTTCAACTTAAAGAAGTAACGATTTGCAGCACGGCAGCTGACAATCCTGGGCTCCGTCGTGTCCAAGGATGGAATTCTTCCAGATCCAGCCAAGCTTCGGGCCGTAGCCGAGTTCCCCAGACCTGCGTCCGTCAAAGAACTGCGCAGTTTCGTAGGACTGTGTTCCTACTTTCGACGTTTCATTCGAAACTTCGCCACTATTATATCGCCACTGACGAAGCTCCTTGACAGTAAGGGGCCCCTCGACTCGTGGTCGTCAGTGTGCGAGGACGCGTTCGCAAAGCTCCGTCGTTTGTTGACGCCGCCGCCCATACTACGCCACTACGACCCTACGGCCCCTACAGAGGTACACACGGACACCAGTGGTGTTGGCCTTGGCGCTGTCCTTGCGCAGCGCAAGCCAGGGTTCCCTGAATATGTCGTGGCGTATGCAAGTCGTACGCTTACTAAAGCCGAGGCCAACTACACCGTCTCCGAAAAAGGAATGCCTGGCGATCATCTGGGCCCTTACGAAGTTTTGCCCTTATTTGTATGGCCGCCCATTCGATGTCGTTACTGACCACCATGCACTATGCTGGCTGTCGTCATTGAAGGATCCCTCAGGCCGTCCCGCCCGTTGGGCACTTCGTCTGCAGGACTACGACATCCGCGTGCTCTACCGCAACGGACGCCAACATGCCGACGCCCTCTCGCGCTCCCCCTTACCCGACGACAACGCTCGCTGTTCGGGAACTCAGCTGGCCGTTTCTTCCATCGAGATTCACACCATCGCTACAAAACAGCGCAAGGACCAATGGATTGTCTCGCTGATAGACTTGCTCACTGATCCGTCGGCAACACCACCCACTCGCGCTTTGCGTCGTCAAGCACACCATTTCGCCATTCGCGACGAGCTACTTCACCGACGGAATTACCGCGCCGACGGCCGCCAGTGGTTACTGGTAGTAGCCCGCAGTCTCCGTTCTAAAATATGCGAATCGTTCCACTCTGATCCGCAGTGTGCACACACTGTGGTATACAAAACTTACCACCGAATTCGACAACGGTACTTTTAGCGGGGAATGTACCGGTACGTGCAGAAATTTGTTCGCTCCTGCCTCGATTGTCAGCGCCGGAAATCTTCACCGAACCTCTCGCCAGCAGGTATACATCCTTTACCTTGTCCTAACCGGTCGTTTGGGCACGTTGGCATCGATTTATACGGACCTCTTCCTCTGACGTCGGCTGGTAACCGCTGGGCCATCGTCGCTGTTGACCATCTCACGCGATACGCCGAAACTGCCGCCCTTACAGCGGCTACAGCACGAGACGGTGCCTCTTTCCTGCTCCACCGATTCATACTGCGTCACGGTCCACCCCAGGAGCTAGTCAGCGATCGAGGCCGTGTCTTCTTGTCGGAAGTCGTCGAAGCCATTCTCAAAGAGTGTCAAGTCGTTCACCGCAAAACTACTGCTTACCACCCACAGACAAGCGGTCTCACAGAGCGATTTAACCGCACGCTCGGCGACATGCTCTCAATGTACATCGCCGCCGACCACACAAATTGGGATTCCATTCTGCCCTTCGTCACCTACGCCTACAATACTGCCCCTCAGAGTACTACTGGCTTCTCACCGTTCTTCTTATTGTACGGCCACCACCCGTCGCACACGATCAACACGATCCTTCCATACAGGCCAGACACGTCTGAGTATACGCCTATATCTGTCAGAGCCATACATGCTGAAGAGTGTCGCGACCTTGCCCGGATATTTACTGTAAATGAACAAGAGCGGCAGAAAAGCATCCGCGGTGACACCATCACTTCTGCGCCCACGTTTTTCCCTGGGGCGCTCGTCTGGCTCTCAGTCCCTACCACCGCAACTGGACTCTCTTCGAAACTACTGCCCAAATACGAAGGCCCCTACCGTGTTGTCGAACGCACGTCCCCAGTAAATTACCTCATAGAACCCGTTTCGAACATGCGACGTCGCGGGCGCGACATCATCAATGTGGAGCGCCTCAAGATATACCATGACCCACTCATGGTGACAACCGGTTAAGTCGCCGGGCGGCTTCCTTTCGGGGTAATTGTAGCGAAGCGTTGGAACTCGGAAGTTGGTCGTCTGCTCCAGCACCTTGAAGTGCGTCTCCTTCTCCAGTACCTTCTAGTGGGTCGTTTTCTTCGGCTCTCGAGCGCCGCTCGTGCTGAGAGTCCGTGCTGCGCTTTTTGGACTGTCGTCCTTGCGTTGCTTCAAGTGCCGTGCAATAAACATCCTTATAACCTGTACAGGGGTAGTCGATAACAAGAAGGACCCTTCAGACACGGTTATCATAACATTTGCAGGGACGGCTCGCCCATCAGAGATTAAGGCATGGCTATTGATTTACGGGGTTGAATCCCTAGCTCTACTAGCACTACAGTGCCTCAAGTGTTGGCGTTTCGGACACAGCACTAACGGTTGCCGGTCAACCACTCGTTGCCGAAAATGCGGGGTGAACAAAGTGATAATAAATGCACATCTCAAGATGAGTCATGTTGTTTGTATAATGAAAATCCCCCCGTTGACAATTCTAACTGCCCTGCAAGATCAAAGGAGCTTCAAGTGGTCGAAGTAATTGAAAGGAGACGTCGCCCTCGTCGTGAAGCTCTTGCCGAAATTCAGAACAGAACACAAGGATATGCTGGAGTGACAGCCCGCCAGTCGCCCAGCATGAACTCACTTTTTTCTCAGACGATCACAAACGTGATAGTGAAAGCTGTGGAAAAAGCAACAGAAAATCTCCTAGCAAATCTGGCAGCCACTTTGGCTCGAATATTGTCTACGCAATTCTCTGAGATATCTGAGGTTATAACAAAATATAGTGTCCAAAATGAGACCTCCTCTCTTGCTAAGTCTCCTAAATCACAATTGACGAAATAGCTCCCCCTGCGAGTACAGATTTAGCACAAGCTTCAACTTTAAAACAATTTAATCGAGATGTTCACTCGCATTCAGAGTCACTAAGCAAAGAGAATGTAAACATGGACCATTGGTCTCCTAACTACAAATTGCCTTGTTCACCTACTAACTCCAAAACTAAAAACTGTGCGAAATATTCACTTAATAGGACAGACTTTTTGAAAGAAAGTATTTTGGGGCAAGCAGTTGGTGCTGTTCGGCTTTCATCAACGTAGGGTGCCTTAGGTTACTACAATGGAATTGCCGGTCAATTTATATTTTCTGCTACTACAGATGTATTATATATCATATCCCAACATACTTGCGATAATTTACTGTTGTAAGAGATTTGGTTGACAGCTGATCAATATTTTCATTAAAAAAACTATCGTTGTTTTCGATTGGATAGGGCATCCTGAGGTAGAGGATTGGGTTCGTTCATTTCATCTAAAATTTGTCACAGAGCAAAAATTTTGCATCAGAATATATCTCCTGAATGTTAAATTTTAGCATTTGAAATAACACTTCCAGGCTGGGCACCACTCTCTATAGTTAACACTCACTTCCCTGCTGGGACAGAAGATGTCAATACACTTGATGTCACGTTTGACTACTGCAAAAAGACCATGTTGTTCGCAAGTGATTTTAATTCACATCATGTGGTGAGGGGTTTTCGCACTGATGAATCTGGAAAACGTGTATGGGTTTGGGCTGTTTCGAACAATTTTTGCTTGTTTAAATTCTAAAGTTGCAACTTTTGTTCGATGTCAGTCGCACTCTGTCTTAGATTTAACATTTGCTAGCTCAGAATTATCGATCTCACCTTGGGCGGACGTTGATGACGCCCCATGTAGTAATCACTGTCTTATATTGATGGATATTGTCTGCTCCTTAATTTATTTAGATAATGAAGTACATATATTCGTGGACTATTCAAAATTTAAGAAAACGTTGCCGTCCACGTTGTCTTCTTTGATCGGTATGAAGAGAGACACTTAAACCTATGAGCCTTTGCTCAGTTTCGAAGGGTACCCTAAAGAAATCTTAGTTTGTAGTATCGACAGCCAAAAGGTAGTTCTGGCTGTCCCTGGTGGAACCCTGACGGTGCACGAGGTTATAGACGCCGAAAGGCTGTGTGGAAGAAACTTCTTCGTAACCAATGCCCTACAAATTGGAAAATATACGTACTCTGCAGCTATGTTTAAATGGACAATTTCATTAGCAAATAATAATTATGATGAAAAAACGTTATAAATTTCTGTAGAAGAGTGACAATAAAAAAAGCGTTCTTTAGGTTTCTTCGCTTTCGCAAGGCGATACCAACGCCCGTAAATATTACTTCAGTAATGCTATCGCCTAAAGAATTATTACAATCATTGGACAAAATTGCCCAAGGATTAGAGAAACGTTTTACAGCTCAGTTACAATTGAACTTTGTCAGGCATGCCTCTGGGGACAATCTTATAGATGTAACGATTGAAGAGCTTGCGCACGTTGGGCTGCTGCTACCTGCCTCAGCTCGAGGTCCAGATGGTATCACAACGAGCATGCTGAAATTATTATTTGTGACGTATCCCCACATGACCTACTTAACGTCGTTAACTATACCTCACGAACAGCTGGATTCCTCCAGATTGGAGGCTTGCTGAAATTATGCCTATGCTTAAGAAAGAAGGAGTGGGATTACATGTGGACACCATTAGGCCCACTGCACTAACATCTAATACTATGAATCTAATAGAGAGTGTTATACAGGGTGTCCCAGCTATCACGCAGCAGGATTTAAAAAAAGAGGAATGGCGTTACGCGAAGCAAACCTAGTGCGTATTGTTTCCAGTACAGTGGAGTAGCCGGCAGTATTTTTTTCGTTACTGAGATTTAATTATTTATTGTAATTAATCATCTAACTCGAGAAGTACTGTCCTAATTTTCAAAGTGTCAATGAGAAAGTAGTAGAGCAACATGAAAAACTCCCGATACAGCTTTCTGTTGCTCAATACGTGCTACATAAAAGTGTTTTTCTGAGCATGAAAGAAGCCCACGAATACACGCGAAGTGCCTCGAGCGGTCAGTCGTGCGGCAATCCTGCGTGTATTTGCGGCCTTCTTTCACACTCGGAAAAACACATTTATGTAGCACGTATTGAGCAACAGAAAGCTCCATCGGCAGTTTTTAATGTTGCCCTACAACTTTCTCATTGACAATTTAATAATTAGGATTGTAATTCTCGAGTTAGATAATTATTACAATTAATTAATAAATCTCAGTAACGAAAAAAATTACTGGCGGCTACTCCACTGTACTGGAAACAATACGCACTTGGTTCGCTTCGCATAACGCCGTTCCTCTTTTTTTAAATCGTGCTGCGTGATAGCTTGGACAACCTGTATGTCCGTATAATGAGGTTTTTAACTCATAACACATTACTGAGACCATGTAAAATTCAATTCAGCAAATTGAATTGAATTGAGGATGCACGCACGTTGATTTGGAGGGTCGCATTAAGCTTGCTCGACAGAGGCGGCAGTATGCAGCGTTGTTGGGTCCTGATATATATATATATATATATATATATATATATATATATATATATATATATGTTTCTGTTTAGTGTCCCTTTAAATATACCTGTTGATGTCTCCCTCCAATACCATCAACAAAAAATTGCTCAGCATGACTTTATTAAATATCTAGGTGTTATATACGATGCAAAACTTAGCTGGCGCAACCACATCGAACATGTTATGTCTAAGGCAGCACGTGCTGTTGGCGTAATTCGCAAACTCGGTCACCGCCGCTCTGGGGTATACGCACGGATACTCTCACTATAATTTATCCTATGTATGTGCGACCCATACTAGAATTTGGGTGCGTTTTATTCTCTGGTGGGCCCGCGTACAAGATTAACAGCATCGTTCTTCTAGAACGAGAGGCTGCGCGGATTTCTCTTGTTTGCAAAAATGTTTTGCTAATAATGTACTATATCAAGAAGCCCGATTACTCACTTGCTTGCAGATTCCGCATTTTCACAATAAAACCTACTTAAACATTTACACATCTTCACTGAGACGATCGCAGTATGTATTTATTAAGGAAAAATCTGCGTTCTTTGAAGAAGCATGGTCCCGTCTATACAATCCACAGGTTCTTTTTGTGCAAGCACAACTAGAACAATTATAAGTTCAGATACGCGTGGCCATTGCCACAAAAAGCTCACAAATATTATTAAGATTGAACTTGTCGACATATTTCCTTCGAATGCTAAACTCCTGCCCACTAGATATTTAAGCGACCTAGTACAAGATCATTCAGCGCAATTGAAAATCAATTATATAATAGCGACCGATGCATCAATGGGTGAAGGGAAAGCAGGTGTAGGTATTTTTTCTGAGGCGCTATCCTGGTCGTATTCAGTGCGACTTCCGGATTTTACGCCCATATATCAGGCAGAATTATTACCAATTACTTAAGCTTATCGAAAACTTCTTGAAAATTCTTCGATAGCTGTAATAATGAGCGATTCGTTGTCAGTTTGCACAGCACTCACGTCATAGTACAATGTTTTAAATTAACTAGAATCATTAATTCCTTCGACATTACGTGTGGCGCGCTTGATTCGGGTACCAGGTCACTGTGGCTTGTTTTTAAACGAAATGGCCGACACATTTGCACGTACATCCCTGGATGGACCAGTCATGTATGTTCTGCCGACTTCTGCTTTTATCACCACGGCTAGATTTAAGAAAATTATCTCTTTTAAAATACTCGGCATAACACACATTTAAAATAACAGGCTTAAACCATTTGTCGCCGTCTGGGCACTGTCGCCCAGACGGCGACAGTGCCCGACACCAATGGTGACGGGCAAACAAGCACCCAAAATCAACAGTGTGCATCCTTTGGGTGTTTCCTTCGGGAAAACAATGGTGTCCTACACATAAATTGGAAATCTCCCTCACAATATTGCGATGCCATATTCCACCACTAAATTTTTATTTACAGACGTCTGGTCTGGGTCAGGATAGATAGTTGGGCAAGTTAGTACGGTAATATATTCTTGGTTTAAGCGCGAAAGAACACGGACGGTGGCAGAAGAAGACAAGACAAGCGCTATCTCTAGCGCTTGTGGCACATCCAAGACACCCTCCAAGCAGCCATTGACCAGATCGAACAAGTAGGTCACGACTTGAATCTTAGGTGCTCCCCCACCAAATCAGAGCTTCTCCTTCTGTCCCCCACGAGACGCTTCAGGACATCGCCCCCTAATATCGAACTCACGGTTTAAGGGCACTCCATACCCCAGGTAGACAGGATAAGGGTGCTAGAACTTCACCTTCAAGGCAACCGAGCAAATCAGCGTACCTTGCAAGCACTGCAAACAACAGTCTATAGCACGCTACGCCTCATAGGAAGGATCTCCAATAAACACGGAGGGCTAATTCAGCTCATCCAAGCTTTTGTCCTAAGCCAAATCACCTTCGCACTACCATATCTCTCACTCTCTACAGGAATGAAGCGGATACTGTAAACTGCTGGATCCCCAAGATACACAAAGTCGCTCTTGGTGTTCGGATTAGAGCATCCACACAGAGGGTGATGGCCACAGCCACAATTAATACCCTTGAAGAATTAACCGAACCACATCTATCATCGCAATATCACAGACTCTCCACCACTGAAGCTGGGCGTGAGATCCTGAGACAACTTCACTACGCTCCAGCACTCAACGAGAACAAGCGACATCAACTTCCTCCGAACATCAACTTCCTAATACCACATCCAACCCCTACCCAGAAACATGCACCCCGAATTTCACGTCGAACGCCGGAAACTTCGAGCCAAGGCGCTACAACGCAGCTATGGACAGGTGGAAGGAGTCTACTATGTGGACGCCGCAGCCTATAACACTAAACATCGTTATACTCTAGCGGTCGTAGACAAGCAGGGCAACACTGTTGGTTCAGCATCAGTCAAGACCACCTCAGCGAGCGACGCAGAAGAGGCCGCCATTGCACTCGCATCGGGGCTACCTGATTGCGATGTCATCATCAGTGACTCGAAGACTGCTATCCGGAACTTCAGTAGCGGCTACATTACAAACCTCGCGCACGAAATGTGGGCCTTACCCTAGAACCCAATGACTCCCAACAACAGACCAATAAAGACGCACTCATCACATTCCATGAAATTTGCACACATTACAAACACCAACGCCTAACGTATCCCCCTCTCTCTGTGTCGAGCACGCGCCAGAGAGAAATATTGTGGCGCCAACTACAAACTCGCACTTTTCTTACCCCACGCACTTTGCACTTATTCTCTCCCGACACATACCCGGACACCCAAGTGTCGCTTCTGCCCTGTCCAGACAGCAGATCTCTCCCATATCATGTGGAAATGCCCTATCAAATATCCCCCCGCCACCTCCGCAATATCCCCCCGCAACCAAACCATTATATAGTACTGAAGAGCTGTGGGAGACTGCCCTGCTCAGCTCCGATCCCACCCTGCAGGACCGATTCCTGAAGTGGGCTGAGGAGGTAGCGGAGGCCTACCACGACTGGTAGGCGGACGTCTGGCAGCAGAAGGTGCTAAGACTGGAGCACACAGGCCTCCCTCTCCCCCCCCCCCCCCCCGACCCATCCCCTTTCTTAAAAACGGAAATAAATGTTCATTCATTCATTCTAGCGCTTGTCAAGCGCTTGTCCTGTCTTCTTCTGCCACCGTCTGTGTTCGGCTCTGGGGTTGTTCTTTTTATGTCATCTCTGCAAAGAACCTGAAATCATTTGATCTTTTTTATTAACCTGCGGTCGATTTTCAATCTAGAGAAAAAAGATATCTTCGAAATTCTATTCCAAAATTTCGGCATTGATGTAAACACCAAAACATGCTCTGCTTTAGGGCATCAACATTGGGATTTAGTCACAGGAACGTATGCATGGTCGTATACGAATTCCTTTGTGGCACAAGGAGAACGCCTAGTTAATTTATTAATTTATTATTTTACAAATTTCTAATTGTAATTGATTAAAATTTATTACCTCCTCGTTTGCTCTTCTCTCAAAAAGCACACGTTTTCCTGTAAAAAAATGTCTCTAACATTAATTTTTTTATTCAGTAATTTCAACTGTTCCCTCACATATGCTTCGTACCTCTAGTTTTATTCCCCCCCCTCGCCCCCTCCTGCCCCACTAGTTTAACAGCCGGCTTCTTGGCCAATCTCCCGTTGTGGGTACGCGCTATAATATAGGAAGCAAGCTAGCTAGCTAGCTAGCAAGCAAGCAAGCAAGCAAGCAAGCAAGCAAGCAAGCAAGCAAGCAAGCAAGCAAGCAAGCATGCAAGCAAAAATATGATTGCTTCTAGATTTAGGCCCGTGAAGGCAGTGTTGCCTCTCGAATCGGCAGGGCGCATTCTTTGGTTGTTTCCATCGAGGCAGCCCCTTTCATCAGCGTCGCCCAGACGGCGACAGTGCCCGACACCGATAGTGACGGGCAAACAAGCACCCAAAATCGGCAATGTGCATCCTTTGGGTGTTTCCCTCGATGCCACCCCCTTCATCAGCGGCCGCCCACCTGGCGACAGTGCCCGACACCGACCATGACAAGCTGACTGTCACGCAGATGCCACTGATTGATGCGAGGGACCAACTTCGTGGAATTACTACCGTGGGAAGGGCGACGATCTCGGTTTACCAGATGGCCAGGCAGTTGCGGCAAATGCGAGGGGGAGGGTGCAGTCTTAGAGGCGGAGTTATGTGAACAATACCAACCCCTCTGATTGGCCGCACCAAGGCCATCAGATTCCCTAGTCGGGTCAACTAAGGAAGACGACTGTTTTATAAGCGGACACCTTGGGTGCAGTGGTGCATCCTGACGTGTTCTGGTATGACCTCAGACATATAGTGAGCTGAGGCTTTCAAAGTGCTCCCGCATGGAGTGGCATGGAGCCACTGTAAATATGTAGAACCAATCATTTTTTTCTCTCGCTCTTGCTCCCGGACGTACTCATCCATGTGGCTGGAAGGATCACCGGCCTAAACGCTACCCTCAGTCCCAACAGCAGATAAACTGTAATAAATAAAGCCACAAGAACATCTAAAGCGACAACAACGAATATTAGACAACTCCAGGTACTAACCATCATTCCGATAGGAGCGTAATGATCGTAGCGCTGGAGTTCGTTCTAGTAATTCTAGCAGGAACTCTAATACTGCACAGGTCACAGTCCCTGTGTTGTCGTGTGCTTCGCATGCGTACGTTTATGCCGAGTACGACATGTTTGATGCGTCGTAAATCGTTTAACTTATTCATGTATTCCGGAAATGAAACACGCGTAGTCTAGTGATTTATTTGCCTTGATACTGTGGGGGTACGCTCTGCGTGAGGCTAAGGCCGAAGGCAAGCTACGGATCTAGCCAAACACAGTCGTTACGTATATAGTACTCCCCAACCCGCAGCGCGTGTAATCGTGGCTACGTTGTGGTTCGGGCGAATAAGGCAAGCAGCGGTGTCAACTCTAACAATGTTTATTGATGCGTGCAGTAAGTAACACTTGCAGAGGGAAAGTCCACTCTGTAATAGGCAATAAATAGCTTCGCCTCGTTGCGCGTGATAGTCGGGCAACGAGGTCACTCACGGGTTGCGGCAGGTATCCGTTAGGTCGGTGGTCCGCTTCGATGTCGGGGCGCCAGAGAGGGAGAGACTCCCCGGCGACGCTCTTTTATACCTTTTTACCTTAGCGAGAGGAACCTCCTCCTCGCGCATAGGATACCTTTCCTTTTCCCGTGAGTCGCGCGGGAAGGGTGCGCGCGTCGCCAGAGCGAGGGAGAACCGGGAGAGGGCGTAGTGCGCGTCTCGCGTGCCTACGCCGGCGCTCGGCGCGTCCGCAACGTGCGAACACGACGACCGGAGACCGCGGGAGGAAATGGGCGCGTGTGCTCCCCACAATACCAATGAGGGAAGGCGGCGGCACGACTTACAGCCGCGAGGAAAGGTTTGTTCCTTCCAAGTAATCTAGTAGCGCCGAGAAGGCGCGCCTGGCGATGGATTTAGGAGTCGCCGGGAACAGGAGTGCCTCCTCTCTCTCACTTTCTTTCCCCCCTTCCCCCCACCCGTGCAGCGCTGTTGACGTGCCCTCACAAGAGAGGCAGTTACGGCGCTGCACTTTTCTCTTCTCTTCCTTTTTCAAAACACACCCACAATACCAAGCGACTCAGCCTGGCCGAGACGACCCTTCTTGGCCACATAGTCAGCATGACGTCATTGCGCCGTATGTAATCGTCATGTCATTGACGTCATCGTCAAAACATTATCGCCGCCGTCATCTTGTAATTATCATCACACACGCTCTCCTTTTGCACAATTTGACATCCCGGTAAGTTCACATACAGCCGCCCCGTTGGCTTAGTGGCCGTTCCGCTGCTAAGCCCGAGATGCAAAAATTCTCCTGTACTTAGATTTGGGTGCACGTTCAAGAACCCCAGGTGGTCGAAATTAATCCTAGTCCTCCACTACGGCGTCCCTTATTCCGCAATTGCGGGACTCTGCAGTTTCGGGACCTCACCACATAAATATTAATCATCTTTAGGTAGTTTTCCCCACGTAGCTATCGCTTGACTTAGACAAACATATCCCGATAGCTCCTGCCAATTTTTTCTTAGTGCCAATGTCGCCCAATTATAGTGCATGTCTTATTATTAAACTGCGACGTAAAATGAATGCGAGATCATAAATCTTTTAACCAGGCGCTCGCCTATGGTTGAGTGAGAAATGGTTTGTATATTGGGCAAGAGCTCGGTAGATGTCATGAATCAGCAATGAGGAGTTGGGAGGGAGTATGCACGTGCATATGATAATTGATCCGATTGTGTTATGAGAGTCGGCGGTAAGTGGGGTTCGCGTTCACAAAACCTTGCTTATTGGCTGGTATTCGGGTACCCGCCGCTCAAGGTACTGCTGTCTTAATAATAAGACGATCGGCTGTGTCGATAGTAAATCACAAAAGACGCCCACTCAAAAGAATTTTTCTGTGCATGAGGCATGGTGCATGCTGCCCGAAATCAATACTGCGATATCGTCAAAAGCCTTCCGAGCCTAAGCGTTCTCCACATAGAGTTGAACTTATGTCATTCGCACTGTGTATGATGTCCGTAGACTTTTCATGTGGGTGCATTTATTTCATGTAGTGTACTACGTCTTCCTCTTAATGACTTATTTCCCGCTGCATTCGATAAACTTCACTTGACACCGGGTCGCAGGAGACGGGGCGGAAAATGGGACAGTATTACCTTTTCTTACCTTGGCTCATACGAGCTGGACACGAACTGTAAATGTGCGCACTTTAGGTAGCCACGTATAGAGACAGCCGGAAATGGAGCATAGACGACACAAGCTGAACACAAGTTGTTGAACGCCTGTTTTAATTTAATTTGATTACCACGAACAGGGGGAAATCTAGCGCTTTGTCAGGTTACCGGTCCCTTGACCACGGAGGCTTAACAGCGCCACTGCTTCTCCACGCATGCCGTCGACGTTGGGCTGCGGCATGTGTGGGCAGATCAAGATCTGAATGCCACGCACACAAGAGACTCCGGAGCACGGAAGGAACGACACTTCTCGCTCCGAAGCGCAGCTTGATCCCGAGACACGGATGGACGACAAAGAGCCTCGCCTTTCACTTGCTGGACTCGGAAGGGACGGCGAGAATAACTTTGCCAGCACAGAGGGCAAAAAGTGAACAAAGCGAACATTGTACGTTCGGGTTTTTTCTTGTGCAGCCAGAATTGTTTACTTGGTCTTTGTCCACTCAGTATTGAGGATTTCCCCAACCCGGTCTCTTTTGTTTGTACTTTTTCTTCGTGCTAGTTTTATGGCATCTTTCTTTTTTTCGGAGAGAACCATGTGCGGAAGGCCGCAAAAAGCAGCTGCACCAGCGCAAGTTTGGGTCAGTGCTTGCTGATGCCTGGTCGATAACAAAAAGACATTCGGGCATGCACCGTGGCCCTTGGTCCGAGGTGTTTGTCGGTGACTACAAAGCCGTCATCCAAACTTCCTACATCTTTTCTACGAGGCAAGAATCGCGCCTTAATTCTCATTGGCTGCATTTGATTTATTGATAGCAGTGCACCTTATCCCTACGGACCTACAAAAGTCTCACTAAGCTCCAAACCAAACAACAAATAAATGAATAAATAAATAAATAAATAAACAAACAAACAAACAGACAGACAAACAAATAAATTATGCCCTATTACAGACCTGCAAAATACTCGCTGAAGTCCATACAACTGAACAAAAATCTATAAATAAATCAACAAGCAAACAAACAATCGCTTCTAAGTCAAGAGAGAGAAAGCAAGATAGAGATAGACAAGGAAAGAGAGAAAGGAAAGAAGCGTGGCACGCGTGTTGTGATTTCAGCAGCACGAGAGAAAGGCATGATTCTCTAAATAGCTGACCTTTATTTATGAGTTAAATTGTCTTAAATGCCGCGTTGTTATATTTTCCTCTCCCTACGGTTTTACTCTTTTGCAACCGCCAGGAGATGACAATAAAAACAGTACCGCCGAGTCAGGTACGTTGTAAAGGTGAACCAAGACTCTCCAATAATAAATCGGGCCTAAATATTTAGAGCGCGACTGGCCGCTGTAAAAGATTAACGTTGACGAGCATTGCTTCTACGTTGTGCCACCCTTGTAAGAGTTATTCTACCAGCCGTGGTGGGTAGTGGCTTCGGCATTGCGCTGCTAAGCTCGAGGGCGCTGAACAGAATCCCGGCCGCGGCGGCAGCATTTCGATGGGGGCTGAATGCAAAAACGCCCGTGTAACGGGCACTTGGGCGCACGTTGAATAACCCCATGTGGTCTAAATTATTGCGGCGTCTCCCACTACGGCGTGCCTGATAATTAAGCTTTGAATCAGTTGCCTTGTCAATATTACAATTGTGCTGAGTACCGGAGCAACCTTTTAGCCTATACATATCCCGGCCCTCTGTCTGTACATAACAGACAGAGGACAGCATTCAGCAGCGAGTGTCGTGTATTCTTGCGTCTCTCCCCATTTTGTCCTGGTCAGTACGCTGCTTCACCAATACGGTATGATGAGTTTATAGTTTGTGTTGATGCTTTGAAGTGATTCAACAACCACTAAAAGATAATTTCGCTTCGTTCACGTGCTCGTTTCAGCAAAGTTCTCCACAGATGTTCAATGCCAGAACATGGATGAATGAACGAGTTAGGGGGGGGGGGGGGGGGGGGGCTTTAAATGGTGCTTGCAAATATCCGCCAAAGCGGCTCTAGTGTTTAACCGAAGCGGAGCGCATACGGCCTTTAAAACCCGCGGTCCGGTTATCTGGGATTATTATTACGAGTATACAGGATATCCGGTTTAAATAACCGACTACCCGGATATTCGACTATTTGAACCGGAATGTTGGTCTCGCTGACAGTTTACTTGAAGCTCAAATTCTATCACATTTATCTCTATATCACATGATAAGGGCAGTATTTCATAGTCTATTCAATACGTTGTTTATTAAACTGTTGAAAATGCGACCATGACTTCATTTAAGTTTCATTTTATGTTTCATGCGTCCCTTGGTACCGATAATGAGCTAGTAGTTGTTTTTTAGAAGGCTGTGTTTTCAGGCATCACTTTATAATGTGGAGTGAAAATCTGCGAAGTTTTCAAGAAGCTTGTAGTGCACTGACGAAACAGCATATCGCAAATAAAAATCTTGAGAGATTTAGCGGGTGTTTCCGGGGTTTGGGATAACTGAGTTCCAAAGTTGTCTTTAACTAAATCAGTGACTTGCTCTAGAGACACCATGCAAATCTTTCAGAATCCTTAAGGCAGCAGTGACGTGTGTTGATGGGTTGCTATTCAGTAATGCGCGCAAAAGTCCTAATGTCCGTATTATAGGACTACAGTGTTAGGCCATATTATTGATTCACAGCGTTAATACACCGCGACCACACTCTAAGGCAAACTGGCCTCAGAATGTATCTTTCATTTGCCTTACCGATTTTTATTACATGTGATGGCGGTTTCTATTGAGCAAAAATAGATGTATCTACGTATAAAGGCTAAAGTAAAGGAGACCAAAAGGTTAGACACAGCGATTTCGCAGGCTGTATGCTACAACACACACACACAAAAAAGAGATGTGTGGAACTTTAGGGAACTAAACGTCATCAACGACAGGGATTGCGAGTAAACGTATTACGTAAAAAAAGGTTGTACTTAACCGTAGTTATCTTGTTGAGGGACAAGCGTGCGTAGTGCTGTCATTATCTTCTACATAAGCTAATATTTTGCTCCCTAAATTCTCTCACCAGAGTACAATGCCCGACACAGCCCAAACAAGCGATCGCCATATTCCTATTATTAAGTTTACCATCGAAGCCAGTATCGGTGTTTAAAGTGCTTATTGGGGCATCAAAAATAAAAAAAAAACTTAGGATATACTGCTTAACTATTTTCATTAAATGAAATCTGAAGAAGTGTGAACAACTATGTTCGAGGGAAATGGCTCGCGCAGTGCGCACAAATGCTCGACTAAAAGAAAGATTTAAGCCTCATATAACTTCCTTATTTCTTAGGCCAATAACTATATGAGAAAACTCACTGGTAAACTGCAAGACATCGTGAGAAATATAGAAGAGTTATTATCGCCACTTCCGCATTTTTAGGTGTCGAAGTACGTCCCATTTTCGGATATAAGAATAAGGAAACATTTGTTAACCAAACTGCTGCATACAGCTGTATATAGGTTAGAGGGATATAAAATATGCATTTACAGAAGCATGACTATTCCCACATCTCCGAAGTTTACAATGAGCTTAAGAGCGACAGTTCATCCTCTAACCTTCTTTCATGTGCGCAAAGCAGCAAATGGGACGTGAGTCTGGTAGACTAGCTCCCTGCCTTTCTTTCACTTTTCGTTCTCTGCCAATGCGAACACTGACTGAGAGCACCCTTCCCCCCGCGTAGGGTAGCAAACCGGACGCGCGTCCTCATGTCCGCTTTACCTTTCCTTCCGTTTTTTCTTCCTCCTTTGCTCTCTGTATTTGTCTAAAAGCGACAGAAATATGTGCATTTTGCAAAATGCACATTATAATCTCCGAAACCGCACGATAGAGTTTTTTTTTTCAGAGACAGATTAATAAAAAATAAAATAACAAAAGAACAGCACGTTTAACACAGAACTCTCAGTAAAGAATCACTACATAACATCCGCATGCTTCCGTTAGAAAGCCTGAACTTATTGAGTTATCAAACAGGTGTCGTCTGGTACACTTTGAAATAAAATGACTACGTGTGGAATGAAACCGATCATGTTTTAAATCGTTCATAGCAGGCCGATCAAGGCATGGAGCTTACGTTAAATAGCGAAAAATAATAGACAAAAAGAAAAAAAAAAGCTTTTTAGAGCAAGCCTTGCCAATTCCTTTATAGGCTGTTCGTTTCCCGGGTGATCAGTGCTCATAATAGTGTTCATGCTCAAGTAACCTATGGTTTGACAGCCATAGGTTACCTCACAGTGGATGCGGAGCAGTCGCGTCGCTCAATGATAAATACGCTTGAAAATTCGTTACAGCGCAACCCTTTTTCATCGAGTCAAATAGCTTCACTGACGCAACCTCTAGCACATCCTTTCGCCACCCAGTCTGGCTTTATTGCAGAAACTCTTCTAGGTTACAAGACAACTTACACGCACCCACTCAAAACAATCTAACGATGTGTTTAGAAGGCTGATATCAGTGTAATGCATCTGTTACCTATGCTACACACTGATATCAGTGTAATGCACATCACAACTGCCACAGAGTCCTGGCACATGTCAAGTTTAGTTTCATTCCGGAAAGTTGCCAAGGTTCGAAAGCGCTTTTGTAGAAAGACTTTGCAGCAAAGCAGAATTACAGAGGCATGGGTCTTTTATACCAGCGCGGGTCGCCAGAGAACGGATGAGCTAACGGGAAGTAGCAGGAAGCTGTGCTCTAAGACACTGCGGGGAAAGGCGCTTGTTCAAAGCGAGATTTAACGTCAAAAGGTCTCAATTCATGTTGTTCGTACTGAAATTTTTTCCTAAATATTACACGTTCGCTGTGTGTTTGTGAATCAATGTGAAAAAACTTTGGCCAGAAGAACATTCATGACACAGACACTCAGAGGTTATTTTTTCAGCAAAACAATAAAAATGCAGAATCTACGAGTATGTAGCAGGCAGGCTCTGAAATCGAGCAATGACGCGGAGCTAAAAAAAATTCTAAATGTGACCACAAGGCAGACGACTAAAAAATTACTCTAATCTTTGTATAAAAATCCCTGTAAGCACACCTGAGAGAAACGTAAGTGTTGAATTACTTTTTTTTCTCTCTGTGAAATGTAAAAATACCGAAGAAAAGGTGCCTTTGGGATTACATGACGCTCACAGTTATGATCATCAAGATACAAATAAAAGGATCAGTTTAAAATGAAACAATAACAATGTTACACTAAAACTAAACACTCTTATACTCCAGATGTAGAAAAAAGAAGGTCGTTGAAGTCGAATTTTGAAGCTGGTAAGGAAATATCGCCTTTAATGCCAACGAAAGCACAAGCTTGCACCAAAGTGCAATGCATTTCAGTAACTCCGTGAAACAATACTGAAATGAATAGGGCAATGAAGAAATGAAGACAGCATTCTCCACAGAGGAGATATTGAAAATATGTGAATCCTAACATGGCAAGGAGCAATGTTCGATGCGTGGTAGCGAAACAGCCGAACTAAACGCGATGTCCAAATTCCTGGGTATTTGAGCTAAAGAAGCAGGCTGTATGTAGCCCTATATAAGGAATAAAGTTTTATTTACCGCAAAGTAACAACTAATACAGACCTTACGGTACAACAAAGTAGCAGTTTCGCCCGAGAGGTGAAGCATCGATTGCGATAGCAAATTAGTGGACAGCTATGCAAAGTAAGGATAGTAGTTTTATCAGCAGTGTAAACTTGTAAACATAGGCACATTAACAAAATTAAAAAGCATGATGTCACGCGCGCACAAGCAAACATGAAAGCATTTCACTCGATGACTGCGGAAAGTCCCTGTCAAAACACTGGAGTCGGCGCGGCAGCAGGAGCGAGCGAATTGAGCTTCGTGCCGGTGCTCGCATCAACGCGATCTTAGCCGCGAAAACACAGGGAGGGCGGACTCTGCCCCCGCCGCAGATGGCTTTCAAGATACAGCCGCGCGGCATTGTACGCCCCCCCCCCCCCCCGCCCCCCTGTAGCTTTCCGGCCCGGTGGGAGCGCGCGGCAGCAGAAAAGCGCCACCCCTCCACCTGCTCACCCAGGAGCCTTCCGGCCGGCGAGAGCGCGTGGCCGCAGTAAAGCGCGGCCCCTCCACCTCCCTAGCCTCCCTCCGGAGCGTTGTGCGCGACTGCAAGACTGCGCGCTTCCTTCCCGCTTCCCGCCCGTGCGTGCCGGAACCGTGATTGCCGGCTTAACATCGCATGCTTTCACTCGCACATACAGCGTACGGTGCGCGGCGACGATTTTACCATCCGTGAACTTTATACGGAACCAAACGGCGACTTCGACGGCAGAAATGCGCCTGGAGTGCCATATAATTGCTATCGCAATAAAAGGTTGTTTGCACTGTGATACCTCGCCATGCAAATAGTTCGCCATTTCAAATCTCGTGCAAAGCCCACTTGCAACCTTATCCAGCCTTAGTCGTTGTAGGGTGCCATAAAGAGGCAATAATTTGATTGAATTTGGTGCCACATGTGTAATGGCTGCATTCGTGACATCTCCTAAACATCTTTCCGCTCTTTCTTTTCTCTTCCATAAGCGTAATTAGTTCATTCGAGGCTATGTTCAAGAAACACTCCTCGTTCGGTTTGCCTGAAAGCAGCTACCTTTACATCTCAATTAAATGCTACTGGGCAGTACAGAAGGTGCGTGTTTTCGGATGCTGTCTTAAAAGACTATACCTGGGACTCTACTAACAAAGCAGCTTCGTATGCCCCACCGGTTATTAAGAACACCGGTCAGTTCCGATAGCGACGATATATTATTAGCGAAGACAGCGAGTTAATAAAGACAGTTCGTAGGAGGAAAAAAACTGTGAATACAGGCCCTCACTTCTTAACATAATCGATGCATGTACGAGAGATTCAAATCATTTACGACGTATTAACTTCCCTGCCTTCCGCTTTTCTCTTTCCTCCTCCCCTACAACGTGGTAATTTCTGAGAGGCCCCCGGCAGAAACGCGGGCTAATTAAATGCGCTTTTGCGTCTGTGACTATGACCGCCGCCGATTCTGTCGAATCGAGGTAGCATATTTTTTCTCGCGGACTTGTTGCCATGGAAACATATAAGCTCGCTACGGGTAAGAGGGCTGAGAACGGTCACCATACATCGCCTTGGCAGAGAACACTTTCGACGTTACACCTTCGAGCTGCTCAAGTGCTTTCATTTTCTGAACACACGCAGCACTGATAAAGAGTGTGTGAGCTTAGACGTTTTCTCTCCTAAAGTCATATATTGTCATTCCATACAAAAAAAACGTTGTGCCAGCTGGCGAGCTGTTACAGACGTGATGCCATCTACTAAGCGTGCTTAGTACTCTTTAAAAAGTGAATGCAGTGCATATTATTGGCAAAGTTCGATTATCAATGGATGGATGGATGCAAAACTTTAATGAAAGTCCTGAGGTACGTGACTCAGCGCGCAGCGGGCCGCTCCCACGTTGGGACAGTCAGGCCATGCCCGACCGTCGCAGCGTGGGCCCTCTGGACAGCCCATAGTTGCGCCCCGGCATCGGGGCTCTTGATAGCGGAGAGCCACTTGTCCTCATTGATTTGTTCCGTGCCTCGCAACGAGGGGCAACGCCAGAACATATGGTCTAGGCTAGCGAAGTCATTGCAGTGCCTGCAAGAACTACTGGCATAAGTGTCGGGATAAAGCTTGTGTTTGCAATAATCTGAGGGGCAATGCCGGCGCTCTATTTAACTTCTTGTGAGGAAGGGGAAAGTCTCTCCTGCCGAGATAAAAGTGCTGCGTAATTTCGTTATATGCGGTCATTGTATTTTTCATTTTCATATCACGCGATATGAAATACGACATGAAAATACAATATGATATTTTCATATCATACGATATGGTTACACACAAATGGATGGCTTGTTGAGCCGAGGCATGAGGCGACAGTGGCTACCTGTGCGCCAGAAAAGGTTTAACGCTGTGTTTGCTAGGTTAGTCAGATTTGAATGCAGTAACGCTGTTCACAATGACGTATTTTGAAAATATTCAAATGAACTCGCAATAGCTGGGTGCCAGTGGGCTGCACATATTAAACTAAACCTACAACGAAAACAGTAACGCGACACTGACATTATATCTGGAAGTAGTGCGCACTGTTCCCGCAGCGTTTTTTTTTTATTTATCTTTCTCTGTGTCTTTCGAGAGGAAAACCACAGTTTCTTTCAGATTGTTGCTGTCTATCTTAATATAAAGAAACATTTACAGTCCACGTTGAGGGAGAGGAAGAAAAAGGTAAGAGACAGAGTTTTGCCGGCTTACGCGTGAAAGCTGACACGGTACTCTGCATAGAGAGGCGATGATATTGCAGGTAATAATATTTGCAGGTGGAACGATGGCGAAAAAGTCAGGCTTTTCTTTAACAAGAAAGAAACTTTGGCTTTGGCTGTTGGATGCCGAGTTTTTGCATCTCTTCTATAGCTCACCAGTTGTAAAAGAAATAAAGAGCAAGACAAAAAAGGCTTATGGTAGTGAGGCGTAAAGTGAGATCGAAATGTACCAATCAGCACCCCATTTTATTATTACTGCAGTTTGAAAATTAAATATATGCCTGATCAATTTTCTACGATCATGGTAGAAACACAGTCGCGCAATATCTGTGCTTGGTAAGCATTCTCGAGCTCTTCCTGTATTTGAAGTACACATGTTCGGAGGTACCTGCATTTAACGCACAGATTCGAAGTATCTCGCCTAGCTCTGATGCATAGTTTCTTTTACCGAGGATCAGTGATATTCGTTTTTGGTGACATTCAGCGGGGTTTGCGATGCCGGTGAATATTAGGCTGAAACTTGAGGCTACATTTTGTTACGATCCATTATGTTTTCTATATTGGATCGACGTCAGAGCGAATGACCAAGGGTGTAAATAGTGCAAAGTAAGTTGTTACAAAATATGGCCCTAGGTTCCCACCGCATATGAACACGCCACATTTGAAATACCAACGCCGGGCGCCATTCTTGCGTCCATTCGGGTTTTATTTGGAAATCAGGGCGGGTGGATTCTGCTTCTGCCAGCATTCCATATGCTCATGGGTAAAATGGGGTACACTGGGTAAGCTTGATCACTTGTGTCGCAAAGATAATGGTGTAAAAAAAGTCGCAGTTGCGCGCGACAGGCGAATCATTGATAGAGATATCAAAGTAATAGACAACTACGCAAAGAAAGGTACGTACGTTTATCGGTCGTATAAATTGCATTAAACATTCGCTTGCCTAAATTACCAAG
The DNA here is from genome assembly GCF_013339745.2 of Dermacentor silvarum. NCBI lineage: Eukaryota > Metazoa > Arthropoda > Arachnida > Ixodida > Ixodidae > Dermacentor > Dermacentor silvarum. The sequence continues at coordinate 151,338,595 of NC_051154.1, forward strand.
CATGGTGCCATGCGCGCACAAGCAAAGATGAACAGGGGGGGGGGGGGGGGCGGTATTCTGTAAGAGTCCACCTTGTGGATTGTCAATGTCGGCTGCCGTCTATTGGCTCCAGCTGCACGAGCGAGAAGGTGTCAGCCAGTCACCTTCTCACTCGTGCAGATGGAAACAGTCGGGACAGCTGAAAGGGACAGTCCACTAAGTGAACTCAATTAAAATACCCTCCCAGAACTCACTCGATGAGCGCGAACATTCGCTGTCACAAAGCTGGCATGATGAAGAGCACTTTGTGCCCGCCTCTCGCTGAAACACGTCGCCGAAAGTTGTAATTACGCGATCTCCAGCGCAAAGTGTTCAGGAAGATGGCACACATGACGTCACCAGACATCTCGGCTGGTCCATCTTTGCACCCATCACAGAGTATCTCCAAGATAGGGCGCGCTGGCCGTGCATGCGTTCAACCTCGCCATGCGCAGCCAGGACCGTGCTTGAGGAAGCGACGCAGGCTTGTCTCCCCCCCCCCCCCTCCCAGCGCATGCCTTACCGCGTAACCGCGTAACGTGATAACCGCTAAGGAACACCTTAGTGCTCGGTGATTGGGCCTCTATTCCTACAAATTTTTGTGAGCGATTTTGCTCACGGTATTTCCGTAAAAGTGAGAATATTTGCAGACGACGGCGTACTGTGCTGTAATACCGTAATGACTACGTTGCTGTTGTTGTTGGTGGGGATGATGTTGATGCAGGCAAAGTTAGCCTGGCAGACTTAGCCGGCAACGGCTTTGCCTGCGCGTTTCTTTCCACGTCATATATGTCACTACGAGTGAATCAGTCCAGTCTCTTGCATAAATGTGAGAAAATTGCGTGACACTGCCTTAGGTGCCATCCGTGGTTCTTCCGGGAAAACTAACTGCTATAAGCAGTGGTGATGAGACCTATTCCCTTATGCAATTCTCTTGAAAATGAAGTTATGGTGTGCGCCATTAGGTAGAAAAAAAACTAATGAGAAAAAGACCACCAGCAATGATGATAACCCGTATGTAGAAACCCTTAAAACGCATATATTCTGTCAATCGACACGATTTATTCCCACTAGGTAAATATCAATACCTGAGAATTATAGCTACTTTGCACCTGAAATGGAACAAACACGTTTCGCATACTGAAAAGAAAGCAAACCCCCAATTGGGATACCGAAGAAAGAGTTTGCACAACTGTACACCCGAAGTAAAACAGTTAGAATACAAAATCTTTATTGTTTCTACCTCAGAGCATGCGTCGGTTGTTTGGCAACATTGAAAGCATTCAGGTAAAGATAATAAGGGTTGCTGATAATTCTACAGTACACACTCTTCTCTAAGTACACTACTGGAACATTCTTAACTTGAGTGGTTGCAAGTACGATGGAAACACGACAGGTTTAATTACATGTATCTGCTATACCCAATTACATAGATTTGCTATACCACGATCAGCTTGATATACTGATAAACAAGTATTTAGAACCACTTTCTGGCCGTTTTACGCGATCCAACAGCAAAAAGAAGTTAAAGGAATACTCTGTAGAGCTGGCTGATTTAAACACTCTTTCTTTCCTCTCACCGTCAGTCAACATAACGAGGTACCCACAAACACAGTCGAATGCAATAAAGTTGTCTTTTGTGCCTAAAGTGACAAAAGCGTCTTGGTTTTTGTTGAAGCAGCCTATACCTTTTTTGCGTCCTGATAAGCACAAACATGCGCAATATTAGAGGGGCGCTTATCCCAGGCATCTTTATTATCCACTTAGCTGTCAGAAATATCTGTACAAGCGGTTGTATGCGGCGTAACTTGTTTTAGACGACAACCGTGCACAACGTCTCTTGTGTGTGTGTCTGCCTTGTATCCATTTTGTAGATACGTGTCATTGCAATACAATACGAGTGTTCTTTTTGTATACCATATCTATGCCTATTGAATGCAATGTATAACCGCTTCCTACCTAAGGTCTTGGCAGAGACTGCAAGCGGCGCCCCGTTTCGAAGAGGATGCCAAGCAATCATTATCATTTCATCCATACAAAACCAAATACCATAACTAACTTGAATATATATATATATATATATATATATATATATATATATATATATATACAAGTGCCCATTCAACTACCGCCTCCCGGCAGACTGTCATTTTATATATACAAATATATATACCATCAGCCAATATTTATGTCCACTGCAGGACGAAGGCCTCGCCCTGCGATCTGCAATATATATATATATATATATATATATATATATATATATATATAAGATAGCTGCACATTTCTTGAGTTGACATTTCGTAAGCTGCGTTTTAGTTTTACATATATTAAGTTTTTATTTCTCTTGCCATGTCAGCGCGCACAAAAAGCCATCTGCACCGACCTAATGCCAACGATCTGCTAAGTCTGCACTGAACTAAAATACTCGTAGATGTCAAAAGATAAATTTCACGTTTCTATAAAAGTGCACGATTTAACTTCCCCAGTGCTTTCGGTATCTTCATTGGTTGCGCGAACTTGTGACATTTACTTGCTTTCGCGGTAGGATGGTGTTGGTGCTTTATTGTAAAAGCAATTATACGGATCCTCGAGACGCGTTCCTGCCGTCGCCATAAGCGCCGCTGCCATCGTGGGTTGCCGCGTATACGACGGCGCATGCTTGGACCGCGACGTCCAGCGCGCCGAGCCCACTCTGCGCGCAGGGCCAAGCACATGCATACAAGGCCCCACGGCCGTTCCGGCCGACGCGCCACGTATTGACAGTCACGTGATCTGCTGTGGGTCCCAGGGTGAGCATTAGGGCGATCGTGCGAGCCAAGAAGGCTGATGACTTGGTGTGGACTCTCTTCCCGCGCGCCCAGTGGTGGAGGTCTCATGACCTGCTGAGCTTCGAAGGCGCCGCACGTTTGAAATGGTGAAGTGAGCGATAAAGAACGGAACGTTCGCTTTGGGTCAAGCACGCGCGTCCTCTCTGCCGACGCCCCTCATCACGTCACTGCTGCTCGCGGTCATCGACTGAACTCTGTTCGTGAGAGACTTTGAGTGTTTGACACAACACGTGTTTAGTTAGTGAACGAATGTTTACTGCAATTAATAGCACGCATGAAACTACGAGCTTTACTTCCTGCAATAGTTCATTGCTTTGCTATCATTGTCAAATCCTCGCCTTTCGGGCGAAGCTGCCACATCATTTGCTTTCTTCGGCTGCGCTTCTGATGCCAATAGTAAGGCCATGTTTGTCTCTGAATGAAGCAGGGCTTTGAATTCTCAAAGCGTATTATCCATTCTGCGTCGTACCTGCATACAAGCCGTGTACAAGCACTCGCGCTGGGGGGCATGCACGCGCACTGACGTTAAAGACATCCCTGAGCGCACAAAAACATATTCCGACAGAATCCATCTCACGTTGACAGTCGACGCTAATGCAATCAGTATTCAAACAATGTAGATATCGTACACCGTATATCGGAAGATACCTTTATCGACGCTCAGTAGTGGGGGAAGTAGGCTAAATGCTAATAGCATTATTACACCCATGCGCCACAGCGCCCACACCTTCTCGCGCCATAAGGAAAGCTTCACTAAACGTGGCCTCCCAAACACCACCAGTTTCGTCCCCTACAGACGTTGAGAACAACGACAGTGCATATACGTCCTCTACACCTCCTGACGCTGCAGATGCTCCAAAACGCGGCCTCCCATCTGCAGCCAGTTCTGCCCCGCTAGCGCTGTAGAATTGGGGTTCCGCCTATCTGACTTCGAGTTAACTACGGCGCAATTGCATATAGGCGTCTATTTCAGGCGTAAAACTTTTTTTTCGGTGTCCGCTAGAAGAGCGCGCGCTCTCACTTTTATCAGTCGGACATGCACCTGTGGCGCGCACTCGTAGTAAGTCGATAGAGATTAGAAAGAAAGAAATGCACCAACATTAAAGGAAATGCTCTCGCATTAAAATGGGCATTATATATGAGCGCGAAAGAAGAAAAAGATACATTTCTCTGGGCGGTGGAAAGCCACTTTTCCTTTCGGGCATGCACCATTCAAGCAGTGACAAATATCTGTGTACCTTGTTATCGACACTTATCGCCACTGGAAGAAGATTTACTTTAGCAGATGTCCCATGCGTAACAATACCAGTCACTTATGAGCTCTGTATTTACTTTTCGTTCGGCGATGCAAGCTAGGTCGTTAATTCGCGCGTCTCCTGGAACAGCTTTTCTTGCACTTAGAATCTAGTGCCTCATGATGCTTTATTTCTAGCCTGCCTTTTACATTAAACCGGCCCTTTCCTTCTTTTTTTTTTTTTTTACTTCATCGTTCAGAAAACAGTGAAAGGATAAAGCCCATCACGAGGAAGCGTGTTTTGATTCCAGCTTCAAACGTCGTGCAAGCAAACCAGTTGCGAGACTAGCATGCTTGCATTATTAGCGTGCCAGGCGTTCGCAACCCGTTGATGTTCCCACGTTATCGCGCGGGTGCCAGAGCGTCGGTTCTCTTTCAGCACGAAATAGCGCCAGTGCGTGCTAAGCCCGACAGCACTTGCTACGCGACAGGATTTGTATGCCGGGTGCTCGCTTGCGCCGGTAGAGCTGCAGGGGGATTAGCGGCACGTGTGGCTTTGTGCTGCTGCTGCTGCTGCTGCGGCTGTATTGGGGCGCGAGCAGGGGTGCGCTGTTTGCAGTTTGCGAGGAACCGTCGGCTTGAGCCACTCTGGCGGTGCTGTCATTTTTTTTTCTCGCATGACGAACAAACAGTAGAATAAAGACTCCAGTTTCTTCAGCGGCATATGACGCAGGCAATACATTTTGCGCCACCGTAGCGGCAACATTTTTTGCGACACGCGTACGCTTCTTCGGGGTAGACACCCGGGAGTCGCATGGAGGTTTGCTTTTCAGGTGGGGCAAGCATACACCAGGAGCTTGGCGTGCACGACAGAGAACAAGGATAGCAGTGGCTGAGCGAAGTCTGCCGTTATTAAATCGCGAACTTACTGCTCATGCTCGTGATGCAACCATCCCATGTTTTGAAGAAATATGCAACCTTAATTAAAAGAAGACAAATAAGATATGAACAACACGTTCGAAGGTTGACAACAGGAACGGGAAGATAACTGTATTTATGAAGCGGCGGTAGAAACTAACACAAGAAAGATGCACGGGCTGGCCCGTGTTTGTGGATGACAGTGCTCGGAAAAGGTGACTGACGTGTCGTCAGACGAGAAAGACGGACGCGAGTGTCCGCACTCATCGTTCATAATCTGCCTTTATATACAGGGTGTTTCAGCGAACACTTTCAAAATTTTTAAAGGTTGCCTGTCGCAGATAGCACAATTTTAGTTCGTGAGCCGGTCTACTCAAAGAGGCGCACATTGAAGCACAAACGCAACTGGAACGAACTTTAATAACTTACGCGATTGGCCAAAATGCTTTCGGGTCACACCTACGTCGCTTATCGATACCGCGACGTCACAAGACAACGAAAGCTCACCACGCCAAAGTGACGTGCACGCACTGAAGATGCATTAACATGCCGAACAAAACAACTTTTTTTTTGTGTGGAATAGCCGGAGACTATAGGGGAGAGGGGGGCTCTCAATTGATCGTTCCGGCACTGGCTACCCAGAGCTGCCGGTGATAATCGATTTTCTAGCATATAATACAAATTTTCCGTGGAAGTATAACGTTGTCGGAGCCCTTTCGGTACGTCTACCATATCGCTCTGCCAAATATTTTCAATAAACATCTGTTTCGGCGGCATTTTTAACAACCCGTGATTGGGGTGTTAACATTTAACACTGCCGCGATTGTCGACGCGTCACCGTAAGCTAAGGAAAGCGGATCAATTGGAGACGACGCACCACTCTCCTCACCTGGGGCCACGGTGTAAGATATATACTCTTTCGGTGAGGACACTCGCCAGACTCGATCGACCAGATAAAGTAGCAAATGCGCGCGCCGATCGGCCCGGTGACGGCAGCGGATACCTATCGGCAGTACGACGCAACTTCAACACAGAAAGCTTCTTATTGGTTTAATCTCCGGTTGTTAAAGCAACCGGCGGTTCGCGGGAAATCCGAAATGATTGAGTGACGCACGAAAGTAGGTCACCGGGGAGAGGGCATGCGCGCGTTCCTTGTCGGCGCACGCTCTCGCCTGCGTTCTAACTGAAGTTGCGTCGTTCCGCCGATAGGTATCCGCTGCCGTCACCGCCCCGATAGACGCGCGCCCTTGCTACTTTATCTGGTCGATCGCGTCTTGCAAGCAAGCCGAGAAGTGTCCCCACCTAAAGAGTATATATCTTACACCGTGCCTGGGGCCGAATTCACAAAGTTTTTTTGTTTCGTAAGTACTCTCTGCCATTGGCCAACCGCCTCCGCTAATAATATGTCCAGCATCAGGATTGGCTGAAATTGTCGCTTACGAACAATTTTAGCATAAGAAGGTTTTGTGAATTCGGGCACTGCTTATCCACTTTCGCCGTGCTAGCTCGGCTTCACCGAAACACTCTCCTCTTCTGCGCGCTCCTCGCCTTTCCTTAGTCAGTTTGATAAAGATATCTTGCTATGGTAGGCAATGGTATTCGCTTTGAAACAAAACCAAAGTCACCTCCCACAAGCGACGAGAGCGTTTTATTGGGCAGTTGAAACTACCTTGCGAGTGCCTGCGTGCTACAAGAAATACGCTGGGAGCACCTATTAACCAGCGGGCCTATGTTGGCACTTCCACGTTTCCAGCGCGCTACCGTATACCGAGCGTGGTTTGCTAGCAGCAGACGTTGCGCTGCAGGCCCCGCCTCTTGCGCATCCATCTGGTATGGGAGGGATTCCTGCAGGCGCTTGCCTATCAGCCATGTCTGGTTATTCTGGTCGCCAATACATGACGCCACAAGCGGACGTGCTTCCTCTTGCTTGCTTGCGCTCTAAGCAGCCTCCGCATAGAGTTACTGTATACATGCTCCCTCCAGGGAGCCAGAGTTGCGCCAAGGCACGCCATCTTGGGCTCTGAAGTTAAGCGGGAAAGCCACTCTCTTTACGCGTAGGAGCCGCGCTCACACGGCAATGCCAGCAGTGCTTTTTTCTTTTTTTTTGTTTGACTTTCTTTTCATTTTATTGCGATAGCAATTATATGGACACTTCAACCGGATTTCTGCCGTCGGCATCGCCGTCGTCGTCGCCGTCGTCGTCGCCGTCGCCGTCGCCGTGAGGTTCCGTATAGATAAAATCGTCGCCGCGCGCCGTATGCCCGAGCGGAAGCGTGCGGAGACGCGCGCTATAGACGAGGCAACCTAAAGTTTGTCCGCGCGGCACCAGCGCCGCCCACTCCCCTGGCGGAAGGATGGAAGTGTCGAAGGTCGGCCGCCGGGCCAGCGCGCGCCTGTGTTCTCTACGGCGCGAGCGACCGCGTGCGTTGTTTTCGTGACGGCGAGCGCGACCTCATCAACCAGGAAAGGTGGCACGCAATACTGCTGTGTTGTTGATTGCCACAAGAGCCTCGAAAAGTCGAAAGCCGCCCGTGAAGTTCTACAGAATTCCGGAGAGGTGGTACGAGGAGGACAGACGACAAGCGTGGATAACTGCAGTGCGCCGAGTCAAGTAAGTCACGTACTTTCGCATTCGCGTGCAATATCACGGCCGCTCGATAAAAACGCAATAGTAATGTGCCTGTATTTAGCGCATGGCCGTTTGTTTAGACGTGTCGCGTAGTCGAATCGTACAGTGAAATCCACCGTGTTAGCTTAGCGGTAAATGCATACGTGTAGCGCCGCTAAGCTCGACGACGCGAGCTCTATTCCCGGCCACGGCGGACGCATTTCGATGGGGGGGAAATACATGAATACAGTTCTTGCCATGTACTTTGATTTTTGTGCACGTTAAAGAACCCCCACCCCCGGTGGTCAAATTTATTCCTGAGACCCTCCATTACAGCGTGCCTCATAATTATATTGTGCTTTTGGCACGTAAAACCTACGAATTTAATTGATTGTACGGTTCGTTCACTCGCGATCGGCGAAGACTGGCTCAAGATAATTATATCCTTTTTCCAAACGCTGCAAAATTCCTAGTTGTACAGGCAACAAATAGGGCCGCACGTTACTTGTCTTTTGTGTGGTGGCAATCCGTATTTAATGCAAGCTGCGGTCATCGCATGCGTCGGTAAGCGGCAGATCGCAAAGCAGCTGCCCGAGACGCGCGCGTTATGTTTGTTGCTTGGCCATGCTTTCTTGGTTCACAATATCCAAGCATGCTTTAAAGTAATTGCCACCGTGCACATTCTTCCTGCTTCACTCTTCCCGCCAAGAATCTTCGTTTCGTGTAGTAGCCGGCCATCGGTGTGAGCTTACTTTTGCTGCGGTGGGGCATTTGCCCGACGAAAAACTAGATTTGCTTTGGTGAGGCATGTATCGCTACTTGCGCTCGTGCTGCTGGTCCCAAGGTAATCGCTGGTTACCGTGACCTGGCTTCATTTCGCGGAGCAGTTTGTACGAGTGATTTCTTATGACCAGTGAAAAGATACCTTGCTCAATAATGCAATGAGTTGCCATGACTCTAGCATTGAATAAGGCCTGATATACGTTAAATAATTATACAGCATGATATAAGGCATTATGCACATATGTAGTACTTACATCGTTAATTAATTTTATTGGCTTATTGGTGCCTAATGCGTGTGTTCTTTCTGTTCTGACAGTGCTGATGCCACTCCCTCGGAGCCAAATTGAGAGCAGCCGTGTGTGCGCGCGCAGCGACCAACGAAACCAACCGCAATCGTCACCGTCTCTGCACATCTCTGCAAGCATGGATGACCGCTTTGTGACTGGACCATAGAGAAATAAAAGTGACTCAATGACTGAACTCGGTGTGTACCTCTAACTCGATGTCGTATACAATCTTGTTGGACACCTCCGACACGCACTTGGCTTTCAATGTCACATCACCGCCCACAATTTTTCAACACCACACACGTGTGGAAGCAGACGCGCCTCTTTCTTGAGGTGGCCGCCACGAAAAAAACTGTTGGCGTGGGCAACCGTCTTGAAATCGCACTGCAGTCTTTGCATCGCTGTTCAGCAAGCAGGCGATCTGCCACCGTCGAAAACGGAGCGCCGTGAGCGCGAGCAGCGAAGGAAAGCGCGGGCGAAACAATGTAAACAAAGCGGAGACTGCACCGCGGAGCGACTGCGCTGCTTGAAATTTCCACATTGGGGGCGCTGTCAGGAGGCGCAGCAGCCCCTTCAGGCGATCGTTTTCTCGTCTATCACGGAGAGCGAACGCACTCAATCTCCCACGCGCAAGCAAGGAAGCGGGAAGCCAGTGCCGGAGGGAGGGGGGGGGGGCGCACTTCTACTCTGCCAACAACCGCGCTCGTTGCTCACCCGCACCGTCTCTTATCTCCACACGGCTCTGACCTTTATGCGCTGTGCATTCGCCGCTCAGTTTCTGTTGAAGCGATAGATCGCACGTACCTTCGCCCGCTGCGGCGTATGTGCTTGCTGCCAGCGTTTTGACAGTCGTTGTCTGCAGTTATTCAGTGTGATCTATTCATGTTTGTTTGTGCGCGCTCACACCACGCTTGTTCATTCAGTTAGTAATAGTCGGGCCACATTTTCCAACGCACGCTACACATCGGATCGGCTACATCCGGGTCGGCAGTGCAGCGCTACAGGTGTGTCCCTTCGCACGAGCTGCCCACAGGAAGCGCTTCTCATCAACACCACCGTTTCACACGCGCCTTCTCGTGGTCATCGAGTCTCTCTTCATGTCGGTCTACTTACGCCGCAGCACACATGCTTACTTAATCAGCTCATGTTTACTACAATTCATATTGCTACCAAAGCCTTAGGGCGAAACTGTGACATTTTTTTCATCATTTTCCGAGTACAAGTCGATCTGTCACCTCATTATTACGATCCTGTATTTTACGCTTACGCGCCTTATTATCTAATGCGCGTGGTGGCAACATCTGTGAGCCTTTCCAATTTCTGTGGAAAGCGTCAAATATAAAGATTAGTTGTAATTCCTATTAGGTATCCATGTGACCACGGCTCGCGCCAGCTGAAAGGCGTGAATGCGCGTATTCGAGATACAGTGCGTTCACGTCCAACATTCCTTGTGTGTTAAGTAAGGAAGCTAAATATAATTCAGATGAATGACGTGAAGAATTACATGCACTCATACATTACTTGCATTGATCCCTGCAATTCTACCGATGACAGCATATCCTTGCGTTTTACACGTCACGCAGATATTTAGCCGTGTTATGGGTCTCGTATGTAGTAGACACACACGACCCGCCGCTGTGGCTTAGAGGCTATGGTGTTGTTGCACTACTAAGCACGAGGTCGCGGAATCAAATCCCGGCCGTGGCGCCCGCATTTGGATGGGGGCGAAATGCAAAAACGCCCGTTGGGGGCCCATTAAAGATCCCGTGGTGGTCAGAATTAATCCGGAGTCCCCACTACGGCATGCCTCATAATCAAATCGTGGTTTTGGCACGTAAAACCCGAGAATTGAATTCAGACACACGCACTGACTAAGACTGCATGCGTTACATGTTTATTGTACGAGTAAAGTCCACGTGGGTATACGTCGAATTATGAAACTTCTGCAGCGCCGCACTTAAATGAAAAAAAAAAAACGAGAAAAAACGCTTTTTTTTTCTACACATCGTTAAACTACAAGAGGTATCAATGCGTCGTGTGACATTGATTGCGGAACTTCACCGAGATAACTCATGTGAACACGTATCTTCTGACCAGCAGCATGGAGGCACAAGCAAGAATAATAATAACAGTGCCGAGGTCAATTGCACTTGATTGGCCGGTTCCTGCGGAGTGTTGGCGTCAGTTGCGGATTATTGGCTTCTTAGCAGCGCAGTGGAGCCCGTTTTGACCACGTGATAGCGTTCGGCGAATAGCGGTGCTAGAATTACAGGAGGCGGTGCGAGCTGCCCGTGGAAAACAGTGGCGCAGCTCTGGCTCCCTGAAGGGAGCCTATACAGTAACTCTACCTCCGCAGAGCACAGGCCACGCGCTCGAGCTTACCCTTCATAAAGGACGACCGTGTACACCGAGCTATTTTTATATATGAAACCATGCACCTGTCTAAGACGCAGTCGGGTGCTGCGTGCGTTTCATTGAAATTGCAAGTCTTGTGTGGATAGAGATGAAGACTTGCGCAGTATCATATTCTTCAACAACGTGTTTGCCAAGATGTTTACATTGACCAAAGCGACATATACCTCCTCTTAAAAGCAGGCTGAAAGAGGATTTCATTTTTCTAATGTATCCGGGTGTTGCTGGCCGTCAATGAGCATGCACCCCTTTATAGAAGCAAAACAATAAAGAAAGACACATCACGGTAATAGATACGAGATTCTTGGATTAAAGTTCGAAAATGTCCTTACTTTTGTACACTTGCTGGTCAAGTGCAAAATAAGCTTTTAGAGCGACTGCCAGTTCCGGTATCTTTAAGCCGCAGACTGCAATCTCTCCTAAGACCACGAGGGGAGCTACTAGCCTTCCCTTTGCTACTTGCATTCGTCGCTGCATAACCACTTTCTTTGCCCTTCTCGACACTGTTGATGAAACAAAGCGCATTGACTACACAGCCCTTTGTCTGCAGCCCTGCACGGACATTATGAAGGTCCACCCGAAGTCCTGCCAGGCATGTGCTTATAGTGCATACCCGCTTTGGTCTTTGTGGGGTCGTGCATTGTTAGAAAACAGACCTCGATGCTAAAAACAAGACATAAATACTGATCAAAAGGTTCCCCCACAGTGTTCTTCCATTAGCGAAGACGGAAATATGAACGTAGAGCATACTAACGTAGCAATTCTATTTTTCCCGTTGGAAGCCCATGAAAACAAAGGATTACGGCAAGACAAATACGGTTTCATTCTTAAGAAGCCTTCTAATGGCGTTGTAGGGATTAAAATAAATAACGTTGCAGCAGGAAATGTTTTCACAAATATACCTTAAAGCGTCTCATCCTTACCGACAGGTGGCACTTATGCGCGCTGCCTGGATTTCCGTCTTAAAAGCGAAAGCAAAATGGCCAAATTGTCTACGCTAGTAGGCGTTCTGCAACTGAATCGCGGGGAAAGAAATATAACTTTAGTTACGGCATATAAAATGGTAATAGGCTTTTATGGACCCTTCATCTTTGATTGTAACGAGTTTTGAGTCGCTTGGACTTTTTAGCACTTGAAAACTGTGGAATGCGATTTGTAATCTCCATTGTCCGGTTCATTATGTTCTGATGCGCAGTGAAATGCTCGCGTAGCGCGAAATTCGGGCGAATAGAATATTCTTCGTAGTCATGATGGACACCTTTTAGTGCTTATATTTCTTTCTATCAAAATAAAACAGGTACACGGCCGAGTGGCTCGATTGCTTTTTCTTTAAATAAGAAAACAACCACAGACTGGGCGATAGTAATTTGGCTTAGAACTCAAATCACGGCATGAGGTTCATGGCTGCACCAGGCTGGGTGGCTTTAGCATTAGAGGCGTAATGAGACCGTTTCGTTTAGGTTTTGGTACGAGTAAGGAGGGGGAAATCGGCCAGGTATGCCCGGACATGCAGTGGTCCAGAAGCAGAAAAGGAACGCGCCGGCCGGCTTAAGAAAGTGACTGGCGCTCCGTCGCCTTAAAAGCGCTTGTAGTGACAAATGCGATCACAGTGACAGGGTGTCATCGCTCCTTGTCGGCGTCTATGGGCGTTGCAGTGCGACCGTTTGCAAAGCGAGTTCTGTGACATCCGTCCACCACGTATCTCCGATTGGTAATCCGAGAAGGTCAGAGAAGAAGGGAATATGAGAATGGCAGGCGTGTCATTGCGGAGAAAGGACAAGACGCGTGCCTACGCACTTTATACATACCAGGCTTCCACTTGGTCTGCCTTAAACTGCGTATTTTTCAAACCTTTTAACGGACTTATGCGACTTCACAGAATCATTCATCAAAGACCAGCAAAGCAGAAGCACGCTCCAGCCAAAGAAGAAACATGTCGGGGTGACGCAAGCGGTTTCTCATACGACGCTGCCGCTGAGTGAATCCCCTTTGGTTAGCGCGCATAATTAATATAATTCCGATTTTGTAATGCAATTATTAGTACCCACCTAGGCTCATGGATGAATTCCACTATACCTGCGTAAAGTTATAGTTTGAAATGTTCGTTACGTTGCCCAACAAATAAATATTTTGATTCATAATTCCCCCAAACTAGTAGAGACTGGAACCGCCTTCCGGCAATGCCTCTGCAACGCTCATTCTTCTGCAAAGCACCCGCCTCTGCAATGCTCATTGGTCTTGGGTATACAATGGCATCTCGGTGAACTGAAATAACGTTAACGTAATGAATGGTTAAACAGAACAACAGGCTCTCAGTCGGTCGGTTTTATATTCCAACAATGTAAAAAAAATTAGTTAATCAGAACCAAAGTGTTCCAAACTCCTTATAAACGGAATTACAGAGTCAAGCTTTAATATTTTTTCTTTTTTTATATTTTTTCCGCAAAACTTGTTTTTTGCGCCAAAAAGTCATTCTGGCTGGAGGTGCTCCATGTGCCATGCGTCCACTAAGAATGGCTTGCTCGATGTTTGTGCCAATGTAGGCGCCAATGTAGGGAGGGAAGTGCTCTAATATGAGTGTTGCGAAGAAACCCGCTATTATTCGACTACGGGAGCGCGGCTGACCTCTGTTCAAGTTGAAAGAGGCTGCAAATTTGGTGCATGTATTAACCGTACTTTGGCCTATCTGTATCGATAGCACTCCGCTGGTCGAAGTACAGACTTACCAGGTTGCATGCACGCATATGTGCGTGCAGCAACGCGTTTGGCAACCTTTTTTTGTTTGTTCTATTTTTTTTATTGTCGCTTGGAGAATACCTAAGTCGATTTACTTCTGGCTAATCCGTTACTTTGGACTTGCGTTTACTAGGCGGTCCCTGCTGAGTTTGAATTATCGGTCGGTGACTGTGCTGGTTCCAGAATAAGTGCTGAGCATCTTGTCGTTTACTGGTTTACTTTTGTTATTTTATTTTTCCTGCCAAGGTACTACATTCACTTCTTATATAATATTCAACATTTCTGTCAAGAGCGTACAGTGCTGCACTCCTGTACATATTTCTCGGTAAACGGAACTCCTGTTCATTGGAACATTTATCTGCGGTCTCTTGAAGTCACTTTAAACGAGAGTATAGAGTAAATATTTATTAAAAATCATTAAATAACCTTACAGACCTTTCTTGCAAGCGCTCAATGGTCTTCTTCAAGATGATTTCTGGACCGTTACGGGCACGCATGAGCACACGCTAAAGCCACTGTGGATAGCGACAGTGCATGCTCTTCGTGCGCATGCACAACAGTCCAGATATCTTTAACTGAATTTTCAACGGACTTTTTACCAATTATATTAAGTCAAAGAGCGGACGACCATTCTCGCGAAGCGCTAATGACTGGGATGTAAAGGCTACGCAAAGTACTTATAGTAAGAAAGATGCCGGTATGCATTAAGGCGCATCTTATACTGGAGGTCCCCTTTCGGCCGTGTCCTATAGGACCTCCTTCTGAACAAGTGCACCGATGCTTGTATTTGTCTACGAGTAAATAAAGAGTTATTTATTTATTTATTTATTTATTTATTTATTTATTTATTTATTTATTTATTTATTTATTTATTTATTTATTTATTTATTTAGGACGTGTTCTCCCGCCCCGATTAAAAGGTTTATACGGTACGGCGTTTTCATACGGCAGGGATGAATGAACACTTGAAGCAGAAGCAGCCTTGCCGCTACCATATAGGCGGCTGGCCAGGCTTTGGTGCGACGGTTACTGTTGACACATTCTTCAGAAGGAGGGCACCGAGCAGCACCTCCCAGTTCTGACACAATGCCAGACAGAATGCTTGCCGAGAGAAAAGCGCGTAGCACGAGGTCGACGACCTTTTTATAGTATTCCTTTATAAACGAGCATATTCACGTGACTGCATGACGCAATCAAGCGCACATACATAATAATGCCTGCAAACTGGACGTTGCGAGAGACACATAAGCGGCACGATGGTCGGGCAAAGCCGAGGGCGACCGCTGTACAAACGTGCCGCTGCTGCGGCCTCTGCCATTGAGTTGAGTTGTGTGCAAGCAGAAGTGAACGGTGGTGAGAGCGGACGAGAAAAACTTAGATCCTTCTTGGAAGCACATTTACCTTGTTGCCCAATTTAACAGATAACGAATATCTGTGATATAAGTAACATAAATTATTTAACCACGCCTCGTTTTCCTTCCTCTCTTCATTCCTTTAACCTCGACGGCACTGCAGGTATGGCCACGGTAGCTAGTTGCAACGTCACGTGCATTCGCCTGACATGTGAAGAGGGGAAAACAAGCTAGCGTGTTCAAAGCTGTGAAGCTTCCGATATTTGCAATGCAGTTACAGTAGGCTCACGGGCGGAGGTACCGACGTGCCTTGCTGCTTCAAAATAAACACTGAATCATTAAACTACAACGGAGCAGCATAATAGGATCAGTTCGAGAGCATTCTTCTTGATACTCACAAAAGCTATATATGTCAGTCTTTCGGACAGGGCATCCCTGTTGAGGCCAGCGGAGGTGAATGGAAATATTTGTCGGTTCAACAAACTTAGACGGGCCGGCCAAATCCCGCCGCTTATTCGACGTCTCAGAATATGGAAGCCGTATGGACACCGTTCACTGTTCAGACGGCGCTATACGACATTTCATGTTTCCCCCCAGTATTGCCGACGCCGGCCGCTAGAGAGGCGATGAAAATGATACACCATTCCGAACGACAACGGCTTTCTTATCGTCGCTCGTGTGAGAGGTATGCCCTGCGCTTTCACGATATCAAGCTCCCAATTGTTCCCGCTGCTCATATCGATTGCGAACGCGTGCTATCATATGCAGAGCATGCGCAGTTTGATATTTTCACAACTCGGACAGTCTTCTTTCGTGATAAGCGATCGAAAGTATCACGGCGAATGTATACAGCGTCTCTCCAGTTTTGCTGGTTTTGACACTGGCCGTCGCAAAGCTTCACTTGTAGTGGCGCATTGATCGCGCGCAAACTCCAATGCACGGTGCCTATTGCCGTGATCACCGTCGAGGCAGAGTAACAGCGCAACCTTGAAGCAAGCGCACTGAAATATAGTGGCAGGTGCGCATGTTAGCGGCGGATCAGTTTTAGCTGAACCTTGTGAACGAGGTTGAAACTTTCTCAGACAAAGCCGGCTTCCCGGTTAAACAGCGACTGCAGCCGCATCATTGCGAATAAAGAGAAAACATTGAAGAACAACATGCGATTGGCGAAGCAGTTTTTGTTTTCGTGCAGCTCCCATTCTCCATAATCTTAACCCCTTTAGTCTTTCCGCCCCATATGACAGCTGTTGAAAGCGCTATTCGTATACTGCTACTCATTTAAGTACATCTGCTATCACCAACCACCTAAGCATCGGTAACCGCTACAGAAACTATATGTATACCACGCACGATCGCCGACGGTGAACGACCGACATAATACGACAGCCTCGGAAGCACAAATGTATCTATACAAATAAATAGCGATGCGAGTCCTCCGAGCCAGCGTAATGATGTGGTGTAGTGGATAATAAATACAAGAAAGTGATCGGGTGTAGTGGTTAGCGTGTTTGGTTCTCACGAGGTGTACCCGGGTTCGATTCCCAGTGTTTGTATGTTTTTGCGATGTGCGTTGCCATGCTTGTGTGCTGTGTGGTATCAATTTCCTTTAATGTAGCTCTATGTTATGTGTATGAAACAGCGCGCAAAAAACCACTCTAGACGGCACCTGTCTTTAAATAAATGATTTTTTTTTCATAAAGAATACCCATTGGGCCGCATAATTTTGAGCCGTTTAGTAAGCCGGAGAGATCTGATCTAAAATACCGCATAAAAATTTGGGGTTATGCGTGCCGTCTTCCAAGCGCCCCTACTCGGGGCCATTTAAATTTGGGCCGGATATGCAAGAGCCGCATAAAATGGGCCGCATACGCAGTAGGCCACTTGCACTGAGCCATTTATAAGCGTCGAAATTTTGATCTACTTTCCGCGTTATATGCGTTGTTTTAAGCCGGTATTGACTAAGAGTGACATACGTGACCGCACAGTTAATTCCGCATATCATTTATCTTTCTGCGACAGTGTTTATTTTGGTGCTATTTTTTAGACATTTAAGGCAGGCTATCCAAAATACGGTATATAAGTCCCCATTCTGTGTTAAAAACCTACAGTAAAACTATATGCTGGGCACTTTGTTGTATTGGAAATAAATCATTCTCCTTTGAAAACAGGTCTGCGCGTAACACGCAGCACAGTCACAGCGTAAGCTGGTTGAGCTGCGCAAGAGTAGCTGCAATTTCGGCACCACGCACAGCAGGGTCTCAGCGGCAAAGTCTCTTCGCCTCGTTTTTACGAGAACGATCTGAAACTTTTCCCGTGTTTTTCTAATAGGATTCCGTGGTCCCTTGGTACTCGCTCTATCAATAAGAGCGGGGTCAATTTTCTTGGTGATGTCATGAACGGACCACTTGCAGCTCGCCGAAGCGCTTTAACGCGGGTTCGCGTGCGCACCCTCATTAATGTCATAATGAAGAAATAACATGCCCAGAATGGTCTAGCCCCTGATAAGTTCCTGAGGGACATAATTTGCGGTTGAGAGAACGCGAACAAATAGCGCCATTCCTCATAATGAAAGCTGCGTTGTTTTGAGCACAGAGAAGGGAAATTCTGCTCACACCCCAATGTGAGGCGGCTCACGCGGCGCCCCTTTTTTTTTTCCGCACGAAGGGCAATCAGTAGCGAAGAAGAGGCAATCGTGCAATTTGGCCGCACGGCGAAATGGCGAGCACCCTCACAGCTCTGCAGAGCAGCGTATCGAACGCCGGGCGCGTAGTGCGAAAGGGAAGTTCTTCGAAGATATGGAGTGATTTACACGATTTGTATCGAACGCGTATAGTTGCTGAAGACGTGCACACGTGCGCCCTTGCGGTGAAGTTCTCCGCTGAGAATCAAGAAAAACAGCCCAAGGATGCTTCGCGCTCATAATCAGATCGGGATGTTTTGTGCATGTAGCTCTATACCGCTCAAGGGCGCTTCGCTTTGGGGCATAGTGCTGCCAAACAAGGAACGGAAGAAAGTGCAAGTACGCTCGCCTGCTGTCGGGAGCAGCAGCTCGGAGCTTCGTACATCGGGAAGCATTTCCGATATTTCATCGGCCCGAGAGCTTTCTCCGCAAATTTCGCAACAAACCAAATGTTTTCTTTTTCCTGTTTCACGGCGCGATCGCTTCCTCTGTGGAAGGTATCCCTTCACTTCACCCTTGGAGCCAAGTTTGAACACGCAAAGATAATCCATTCGGACGCTCCATTTTATTTCGATTCGTGATCAAATTCAGGCGGCCGCGATTGACGCTTGTGTGCTTTGGTTGCACAAACATCAACACATGACGGGATCTGGAGGCGTTTTGGTTGCTTTTTTTTTGGCTACAAACGTCTTCAGGTCGTCTGGTAGACAATTAAATTTTATTATTATTTAAAGGATGGCGAAGTAGATTTTAGAATGCTGGGCAATTCAGGTTAGCGCGTTATTGCTGGCAATAAAAATAATAAAAGAAACGAATACTAAGCTTGGGGCCGCATGTATAGCAAGTTCTTGCACTTTGGTGTCATTCTGTCCATCGTTAGCGCCCCTGGTATAGCAGGAATCGGCCACTCGATTGGAGGGACAGATGACAAGGAATGAATAAAATAGTAATAAAATAAAGACAATGAGCGTACAGGGGCCTCACTATGGCCCGTGTACGCTCATCGCAAGATATCATACTAAAAGTGAAAAGCGAAAGTGTTAGGTAAAAGACAAACAACGCGTTTGCGCACAATTACCGCAGGGAAAACTCGACATTGGCCGAAATAGAAATTAACTGGTGCAAGTTACCAGTGGAATCATTATCGCAAAGGTCTGTAGTGTTTAACATTGTCGGACTGCTCTGTAGGGGAGGGGATCTGTGTGGTGAAAGGCCACTTGATCACTCTGTAGTCTCAGTGGTAGTTGTCTGGCCTAGGCAAGTAAAGCGTTTGATTGTGCGGCTCGTAGAAGGCCTAGTATTTTTCGAAAAGCCACTCGATGATCTTTCTCTAGATGGGCCATTAGTTGATGATGGACATTTCCAAAGGCAAAGCAAAAGGTACTCTTGACAACAGTGCTGCTTGATAAACTCGTAGAGCAGTTCACTGGTCGCAGCCATTACCTCGAGCTGTCAGAGTTATCACATAATTTAGGAGAGAACGGGATGATGTGGGATGATGTACGCACAGCCTTAATAACAGGTCACCAGCTGATACGGCCCACGATGGCAGATAGCTTTTATAGCGAAGCTATATACCTCTACAAACGAAAGGTTCTTTCGTGTGCCCAACAAAAAACTTCCGCCAAGAAAAAGAAAAAGTGCAAAACAAGCATCAAAATCACATGACAGATGATAAGATCCCTGTTGTCAGCAATAGAAGGCACAAAACAGCATATCTTCGTTGCCATATCTTCGCCACCGAGAAACCGGTCTAGCCACACAACCGAGCGCTTGTTTTTCAAGAAAAAAAAAAACACACAGCGCAAGCGCGGCACGTCTGGCAAAGTGCCCATTTGGCAATCAGCCAGTGCGTAAGCTATATAATAAAAGGGAAACCGATCTAGCAACGCCTTCACTTCATCCCAGGCTGCCATGGGGAGACCAGGCAAAATGAAGACTGCAGAAGAAGAGCGCGAATATACAGATCGAAGAAAAGAACAAAACAGTCTCGCTGAAGCGCGTCGTAAGCAGGATCCGACATATGCAGCTAAAGAAGGGAATAGTTTTGGCCGTGTTGGTTATTAATCGTTATAATACTAACATAGCGCAGCAATAATGAGGGACACGACGAGACAGGACAAGCGCTATGTCCTGTCTCGTCTTGTCCCTCGTTATTGCGGCGCTATCTTAGTGTTATAACAATATGCCGCTAGACATGCCAAGCGTATGCGACAAGCCCGCCAGGACAGCGATGAGCGTCGCGAAGCAGAGAATGCTGCGAAGCGACGAAAGTACCGCACCGACAAGGTCGCCACGCCACGTTCAAGGGAGCAACGGCGAAATTCAAGCGCAAATTCCTCGACGTGGAATTCGGATTCTCCTGTGTCCTGTGTGATCTCCTGTGGTTCCGTGATGACTTGTCGCGCATCTCCGCCGTACAGAACGCCGCAAAAAAAAGCAGTGCCCTCGACGTTCTCGCTCGAGCATTCCCCGGACAAGCCGTGTGTGCTTTCGAGGTGTGCGGACCTTGGCCAAGAACGTTTCAAGAATCAAAACAGAAAACATAAGCGCATACCACAGTGAACACAAGGCAGTGGTCAATGTCGTTGTGCAATAAAATAAATTTAATACACTGCATTTTACCGCATATTCTTTTCTTTAATAATTCTTTTGGTGAATCTCAACAGCTTCACTAAAATCCACCTTCACAGTGTGCATTGGACCTACATTTTTTTGAGCGAGTGCTGAGCAGACTGGAGTCGCGCATGGGGCAAATGACGTCTGCCTTCCTTGATAATGTGAATTTCGGAGAAGACGTGGCCCTTGAGCGAGAATGGAACCGTCCTCGGCTGATCGTACACTTAAGTGTTGCATGGGTTCGATTGAGAATAGCAGTATGCCCTGCAGGTCTACTCCAATTGACAGCGTCTCTTCGAGAAGACTCATATACAAATTTTACTAAAGTTTACACAGATGCCTCTGTTCACGAAGGCAGTACAACTTCTGAGTTTTTGCGCAGAGCCTGCGGCACAGCGTTCTATTTGAACGGGTAATACGGCATCTCCAACATCTGCAGGACTATTAGGCTTTAATATGGCACCTCAAGTACATTATTCAAAATCCGAAATTGTCAAAGACTGTCATTATTAGGGAGTCTCGCAGAGCTCTGAGCCGGTTGTCTAGCGCCAACGCTGACTCGCCTCTTTTACGTGAAGTACATAAGATGGCCAATCAAATCACATCTGATGGAATAACAGTGATATTTCAGAGTATACCATTACACCTTGGTAACCCAGGAAGCGAGGCAGCTGATGCTCAGGCGGCGTCAATGCACAATCTTGACTTCACTCATAATAATTTATGCAGATTCCACCACGCTAGACTGCTTATACACCACCCCCCTCCCCTAGCGCTCACACCCCGATGAGCCTGTCAAAAAGGGTTCGTATCCCAAACCAATTCCTGGCCGTGCCTTAACTCACCGCAATATAGTTGTCTACTGCTCAAGTTATACATTAGGTGTGTTAATGCTGCACACTGCCTTCACCGACAAGGACGTGCGCGGAGCCTTTAATGCCTTGCTTGTGGACACTACAGCGAAATGTTTGAGTGTGTCTGTGCATGACCATCTCTTAGGTAGCCGATTTGCCAATTCGTTATCAAATAGTAAACAACAAACCAGAACATTTACACAAATATGTTCCCTATATGCACTACGTCACTATGCCGGGTGTTTAAGCAATGTTGCGTCCCGAATCGGCCGGGCGCCTTCTTTTATTGGTTCCCATCGAGGCAGGCCCCCTCATCAGCGTCCCCCAGACGGCGACAGTGCCCGACACCGACGAGACGGGCAAACAAGCGCCCCAACTCGGCAGTGCGCATTCCTTGGGTGCTTCCCCCGATTCGTAAACAAGGACTGGAGGTGACGTGGGAAAAGTGCGCAGTGGTGGCATTTACGCGGAAGCCAATGTCTGCATACGGCATATCAATCAACCGACAAGTGATATCGTTCAGCAAGAGTCACAGGTTCTTGGGAGTTGTGATTGACAGAGATCTGTCCTGGACTCCTCACGTCAACCACGTGAAAAAGCGCCTGATGGCTATTTGTCATCTGTTCAAGTTCCTTGCAGGAAAGAACTGGGGGGTATCCACACAACCCATGTTACAGCTATACAGGGTGTTGTTTGTTGGGTTCCTCCGGTACAGCCTACCTGTTATATCCAACACCTGCAAAACTAATTTGCGTACAATTCAGAGCATTCAGGCGCAAGCTCTTAGGATATGCCTTGGAGTACCACGCAGTGCGTCAACGGCTGAAACTATCGCCATTGCTCAAGATTATTCTATCACAACGCACATCGCCATCGAGACAATGCGTGCACATGTCAGGCACATTGCCCGGACTCCTTGCCACCACCTCGCCGCACTCACCGTGGAAAGACCCCGCACGTCATATAGCACAACTGTCAGTGCATATCGTGCCTCGATTACATCGGGGTACGCACCTCCGGTCAGGCTGGTGTCTCCTCCATGGTGTTTGTGCCGCCCTGAAGTCCGACTTAGAATTCCAGGACTGCAGAAAAAGTCAGATTTATCACCGTCTGCACTAAAGCAATTGAGCTTACTTCTGTTGTACGAGAGATACAGCAGTCACGTGCACGTCTATACGGACGGATCAACTACATCGACCAGTTCTGGTGGTGCTGTGTTTATACCGACGAGAGGATTAACAATGCGATTCAAGACCTCACATGTCACGACGTCCACGGCTGCAGAGCTCACGGCACTGCGCAGTGCACTTCAATTTATAGACGCAGAGAGTCCTGGCACATGGGCCGTGTTTTCCGACTCGAGACCGGCTTTACAAAGTATGCAGGCAGTTCTCCGACGTGGAGCTCACGAACAACTAATGTATGAAGTTGTCAAACTTCAACACGACGTCAAACAGAAAGGCCACGAAATTATTTTCCAATGGCTACCTGGCCATTGCGGGATCAGTGGAAACGATCTCGCTGACAAAGCTGCCCGAGAGTCAGATCAAGAACAACACAGCGTTCCCATTCCTTTTTCCAGGACAGACGCTGGAAGGCAGCTTCGTCACCTGGCACGCAAGCTCTCTCTATCAGAGTGGAACACCCCAAACATAAGGCGCACGAGGCTACACGAATTGAACCCTTCGCTCCAACTCCGCCCTCCACCCGGGATTCACCGACGTGAGGCATCGCTTCTATACCGGCTGTGGTTGGGAGTGGCTTTCACGAAGGCGTACTGTGCTTTGATTGGAATGACCGAAAGTGCCACGTGCGACGACTGCGGCAGCGAAGAGAACATAGAACATGTATTGTGTCACTGCGTTCGATTTCAGTCGGAAAGACAAACTTTATCGAACGCATTGCGACGACTTGACGATCGACCGTTGTCTGTGCAGGTACTCCTTGAACACCGTCCCCATCGCTCGTCAGCCCACAAAGCTGTGAAGGCACTGTTGTCTTACTTGAGGACGACTGGCCTATGTGAACGCCTTTGAATTGCTCAGGCCCTCCGCGTGCGTGCGCGAACTCATCGTGTCCTTCCTCCCCCCCCCTCCTCTCTCTATCTCATCTTTCTATTCCCTCTTTCCCGTCCCCCAGAGTAGGGTAGCCAACCAGACGCATTTCTGGTTAACATCCCTGCCTTCTCTTTCTCTCCTCCTCCTCCTCCTCCTCCCCCGGTGCCACCCCCTTCATCAGCGGCCGCCTACCTGGTGGCCGTTCAGTGAACAATACGACCCCTCTGATTGGCCACATCAAGGTCATCCGATTCGCTAGTCGGGTAAACTAGGGAAGACGAATGTTTTATAAGGAGACACCTTGAGTGCCTCACGTGTTCTGATATGTGCTCAGACATGTAGTGAGCTGAGACTTTCAAAGACTTTCAACACGCAACCCCATGGATTGGGCTTCCATATTTGGAGCCACTGTAAATTTGTAGAATAAACCTTTTTTTTCTATCACTCTTACTCCCGGACGTACTGATCCCTCTGGCTGAAGGATCACCGGCCTAAACGCTACCCGAGTCCCAACAGCGAACACTTTCAAAACTTCTTAAAGGTTGCCTGTGGCAGATAGCACAATTCTAGTTCATGAGCTGGTCTACTCGAAGAGGCGGACATTGCTTGTACAAAAACTGAAATGCACAATCGACTAATTAAAGTACCAACAATGAAGTTTTCAACTAATTACTTTATGGCCAATATTGCAATTTACAAATTCTAGCCGTAGAGTTAGCAAAGCGGATCCACTTGGGCCGAATTCTCGGGATGAGACCAGTTTGGAGATATAAATTCCCGAACTTTGCGGAGAAATGCATTGGCGTTCCAGTTACGTTTGTGCTTCAATGCATAAAACGACATTTGTTAAAAAAAGTAACGGAAACGCCAATGCATTTCGCCGCAAAGTTTCGTAATTAATATCTTTCGGAAAAATATCGGTTAACCGGAAGGTAAATATCCAGTTCGCTACCCTACACTGGGGAAGGGGTAAGGGGAGACAGAAAGATAAAGAAAAATTGAAAAATGCACACACCTAGAGAGGGAGATAAAAAGAAGAAAACACACACACACACACACACACACACACACACACACACACCACACACACACACACACACACACACACACACACACACACACACACACACACACACACACACACACACACACACACACACGCACACACACACACACACACACACACACACCACACGCACACACACACGCACACGCACACACACACGCCCACACACACACGCACACACACACACACACACACACACACACACACACACACACACACACACACACACACACACACACACACACACACACACACACAAAGGAACTCAGGAGCGGCTAGAGTTTTTAAATTGCAATATTGGCCATAGAGTAATTAATTAAAAACTAAATTACAGACTTTTTGTTAATTTGTCGATTATGCATTTCAAGTTTTCGTGCAAGTAATGTCCGCCTATTCGAGTAGACCAGCTCATGAACTAGAATTGTGCTATGTGCCACAGGAAACCTTTAAAATTTTTTTTAAAGCGTTCGCTGAAACACTCTGTATATTCTCCCGAGACCCGAGAACAACTATCTGATATAATTGCTCTTCAAGGCGGTTTTTATTGTCTATTGATATGTTATGAACTTGACAAACAATTTAAAAAATGTAAATACCATGGTTAGATGCCCAGAACTGCGTCTCCATACATGTGAACATCCATCTGCTTATGTTTGATATGGTAAAAACCGCATTTCATTGCTTAAACACAGAGATGAAGATGAAACTACATGTAGTACATTGACATGTTGCTGACACGTCCGGTATTTTTACGCAATCTCAGTGATTTCTAAAAACACCTCAAGGTTGCTTCCTGCCATCTGGGATGACACAGAGGTCTAGATCAATCGAGTGTCAATTCTTCGAAAGCGGATGACAAGAATAGGAGTAAACCACTTCTTTACAGTTACACATGTACCGTACTTTATACCCGGAATAAATATTTTGCGCAGTCACTTCCGAGTGAATTTAAAAAAAAATGTAGAAAGGAATGTGCAATGTATTGTACAAGGGGTCACGGGAGGATATAGAACCTTCAAAGTTAAGCTGGGAGCAATTTTTGAGATAAACTGTCTTTGGCTAGGATCCCTGGATGTTTTTCACGTCCGTCGACAGAAAACTATCATAATCAATGGCTCATACCCCCCATAAGCAAGCAATAAATCAAATGGTGATAGTTTTCTGTAGACGGATGCGAAAAACATCCCCGAATCCTAGCCATAGACAATTTATCTGTAAAAATGCAATAGCTCATAGCCCCGTAAGGCAGAAACTACCAGCACTCAGCTAATTGAAGTGAACAGTGCATACATTCTTTGGAATCACGCATAGAAAATACAGAACAGCATGTCGAAAACTGTCATTGTCAATGGCTCGTACCCCCGTAAGGCGGAGGCTACTAATACTCAGCAAAATGAAGCGAACGGTGCATACATTCTATGGAATCACGCATAGAACATACATAACAGCATACGTTTAATAAAGAACAAGTTCAAAGCAAGCATCTGAATCCCCCTAGTGGATGATAAGGCACGATGATACCTTTCCCGGTAAACATTATTGTTACGCAAGCTACCGCGGCGACGCCAGCTTTGTGGGACGTTCCTAGTCTTTCGTATATGAAATAACCAGCCTAACAACTGATTTAAATGTGGTTGCAGCACCGCTAGGGGTGGCGGCGTGCTGTCAAAATTACCATGACTCCCATTCTAACCATTACTCTAAAATAGCGCTGCTATCATTATTATAAAGGCATAAAGTATTGCATACCCCACTCAGAAGTTGTAGTGGTGGCTTTCAACAGCTTCGCAGGACATCCACTTTCGCAGAGCTGGGATGGCGAGTTGTACAATATAAAAAGCTATGCTTGCTGCGCAAATGCTGTTTGCACAGTTGGTTTATGCGCTTAAGCTGACACAATTTTTCGCGGAGAACTATGGTCGATAAATACATAACCAACGATCAACAAAGACTTATTGAACTTTATGACTTCGTGATTATGGTATACATTTATATTATATACTTGAAGACAATCGCATTCAAGGACAAACGCATTTTTGTTGGATCTTTATAGAATACTTATCTTTCGAGATTCTCATATTTCAATTTGGTGCTCAGTTCACTGATTTCGTATTCAGAGGTGGGAGTCTCCACACATAAACGGATGCCTCACGTGGCGTAGTTGATTTCGTATAGCATGGCAGTCTAGAAGCTGGACCGAGCTGATAACAGCCGCCCTCCTGCCCTCGGCCAACACCACCTAGAGAGCACAAGGTCTGTTCACTCCGATCCCTGACGTCATGCGACTGCCATAGAATCTAATGGGGACGCTCCCGAGTAAGCAATAGTGATTTTGACCTCACCGCTTTCGTCATGCCAGCCTTGACAATGGAAATTTCGGGCCAGGTAGCATGACGTCATAGATCGGAGTGAACAGGCCTTGTACTGTCTAGGTGGTGTTGCCTCGACTAACAAAAACAAGACTGGTTTCTTCCTTTCCCACGCAAACAGTGCGTCCAAGAGGGGTGAGGAAGGGGGGGGGGGGCTGTCGCGATGGAGTTGGGGCAGCAGCAAAAGCAAACGTGTAACGTGTAATCAAGAATCAAGAATAACGTGTAATCAAGAGCTTCTCTTGAGCAATTGCTGTGGCAGAGGAAAGGAAATCCATGCGGTCGATTAGTTGGCAACCCACTCAGCCAAGAGTGCGAAGGATGCGACGGACTCCTGTTGCGAATGCACGCTTGGCATTTCGACAACGCCGACTGCTGATGCAGTAACTCGCCGAGTTCTTGAACCAATTGGACGCGTACAAAGTCGCAAACGATGTGTCAGACCAATATATGCCTAATACGAGTGGTCTTTCAGGGAACAGCGGCCTCCTGTTGGTGGCGCCTGCAGTCACCATTCCAATCCTTCGTTAAAATCGTTCAAGCAGAGGTTCCGATAATTCCTTACACCAGGCTATGAGTGGCACATTGTACGTGGGCTAGATTTGCAGATTCAACATCCCAATGTGTCTCGGTAACAGCAAGGCATACCTGCTACAACTACTAAAGCAAAATTATTTGCATCAATGTCGCTCCAAGTCTAGCTCAAACTAGGTCAGAAACTGAAATCTCGTGCAATGTTTTTTTTGGAATATGCCCCTCCCGCAACTTCCCTTGGTATGCAGCAGGAAAAACGCTTTCATGTATAAGCAGGGCGATTGCACACTACCGCGTAACGTAGAACATTACCTGGTACATATACAAAACTGAAAGGTCAAGACGCACGTCCTCTTGGCAACAAAGCGTTCACGTCAAATGTTTAACCAAAATACGAGAGTGAGAGAAATATAAGTAAAAAGAAACTGCTTGAAAATTTTCCTGGGAACGAAGCCCGACCTAATTCCCCATAAATGCGCTACGAGACCTTTGTTCCCTTCGGTTGTACAAGCCGTGCACTGAGCTGCCTATCGCTGGAAAGGCGAGCATGTGAAGCACGCGCAATCGAAGTCCTCTTGAGCCGTTGCCGCGGTGGCGGGACAAAAATAGCGGTACGTAATACATCGGGCTCAATTCCAGTGGCCTTGTTCGAAACAATCATTGGAATTGCACACCATTCTGCGTGGGCGGCCAACACGCCACCGAGTCGGCCTTGTTCGTTATAGCGATGGGAGATCAAAAAAAAAAAAAAAAAAAAAAAACAACTGGGCAGCAATATAATTTTCGACGAAAGGTCGGTCGTAACAAATTAGCTCATCGTATGGCGTTCCGATGATACGGCGCGGTTTATTCGGCTGTTTTCGGTCTGCACAGGCGTGCAAAAGTTAGTACTTCGCTAACATCGTTGTCCCGTCCCAACTTTAGCATGCAGTGCAAGGTCCCCGAGGTGCGCTGCGGCACACTCTGTGGTGTAATTCAAACGCGCGTAAGGTATAACCTGCTGCAAAGGGTAGAGGCCTAACAGAAAGCTGGAGCACAAAATGCACGTGATGTATCATGAAAGATTTAGGGTTATTTAAACCTGGTGGCCCCCTTGTCGGAGCCAGCCTAAGTGGAGAAAGTTTAAAAGAAGTGCGGCTCCAAAAGGGGTGGTTTCTTGATTCCTTTACTTCCCGCCGCCCACTTTTTTTTTCTTTTGCTGCTTAAAATACTTCTATCGTGGTACAAGAGAAGCACAAAGAATCGCGCCGTCACGGTACACTGTAGCGACGTTGGATGAGAAATTCGCTGCTTGGTTAACGTACCGAAGTTGAACCTTCGCCCGTTGCATAATACAAAGAGGACTCAAATAAGTGAAACTTTTTTCACGTGGAATGACCAGCGCTACAGGAGCCTGCTTCGGCTGCTCTCTGCCATTACTGCGGAAGAATAGAGTGCGTCGCAGAGGGAGCATGTAGTTTAACAAGAGAGTTCTGAGTGGGATTGAATAACAGAACAGTCTCTGTTATTGAAAGCAATTGAAGCGAAGGGGACTGCGATCGTTCTGTTTCAGTTTTCTTTTGTTCGCTTAAGGAAAGTTCAGTCGCCGCAGCACCGCCAGATGAGACACAACTATAGAAAAGAGACCAAACGAAGGACAATGATCGCAATGAATAGTAGCTACACGTAAAGATAATAATGTCCGCGGAGTTACAAGCTAAGGAACGTATAACAACATAAGAGTACAGAGAAAGATTTGTTCGTCAAGAAGGAATGCTCGCACAGCTCCTGCGCACAGCGCAGAAAGAGGATACGAATCTACATATAGTGATCTTTAACTGCAAAACTTCAGATTGAAGACCAATTAACAACCTGGAAAACTAATAGCTCCGTAAACATGACCCTGTTGTTGCATGTAATGGGGTCTAACCTTCAGCTACGAAAAGATACCGGACAGAAGAGGGACTCTGAATGCAAAGCTTTAAGTGCCACCCTAAACAGCTGTAGCCAGTCTGACAACAACGTAGACAAAAGCAGCAACAAACATGACGAAACGATGATGACAAATGCGAAGATGGTAAGGCGGGACACGGTAAGACCGTAAGCGTCGGAGGCGTAGAATGAAATCAAGATTTGGAGAAATAGAGCTTTCTTTAACGGCAGCCTCTTGCGTCAAAGAAACGCGATAATGATGATCATATCCGTGACAGGCTCCACCGCTGAGGTTACATCATAAGCTATCGTTGTAAAAGCTGACACAAACGAAGGCTGACACCGGAGTCGATCGGCATTGAATAAAAACATTAGCGCATTGCCGTAACTCACAGCTGAAATTGTACAGGCAGTCACATCGCTGTGGCTTAATAAATGGCGCTATAGAGCTGGGTGCGTGGGTGGGGGTTCGAATACACCACGGTACCACATTACAGTAGAGAGAGAATACAATAACATTAAAACGCCCTGGTTAGATGCTTTAATAAAGAAGAACAATCAGCGAGTGGCACGTGCTGAGAAGGCAGTCCTTGAAACCCCTATAGGTACTGTTAGGAGGCGCATGCAGGTAGCTGATGTCTGCATGATGTGATCGTATACGGGCATATATCAGATGCAAAAGGTCTTATATTGAATTGCAGCTGTTGTGAAGTGATTTATTTATTTGGTTAGTTGCAGCAATAGTTAGACGTCTTCACACTGTTAACAGTATTACCAGTGATGTAGTATAGATCCTTTGATTATACACGAAAGCAAGCAGTGAAGCTTGCTTCTCTTCATAATGCCTATTTTTGTTAAAAGCCAGCTTTAAGTTGGCACTGGCCCCAGATATATTTTACTACGACAGTAGTCAATAGCTTACTCGACGCTTTTCGTTTGTTTGCCTGCATGACTGTCAGAGGATGGCGTGGCTGCTCTTATAGAATATTGTTCTGTTCAATTTGGCCATCGAATAAAATGGTCGCTTTTCGCCGATTCGAATAGCATTCGATTATTTGAAATCGTCTTCTGTGCATAATCAAACACAAAACTGAGTAAAAATGTCACATCTTGCATCTTGGCGGTAGTGGAAGCATGGAACCACGAGATGTTGCATACCAGAACACGCACCATCGCTGAGAAAGCCAAGCTTTCTTGTTTTTTTTTTACTAGACCGCGTTCATTCACAGTCTCATTTCACCCAGACATGCATTCGGCCGTTAAAATCCGTGAATGTAGCTTGTTATTTCGTCGTATTAAATTTTAATATACTGCGTTACAACATTATTTTTAAATAGTGGAATCATATACTGCGTGGATTGTTTCATGGTTCATGATCGAACTAACACTTTCGACCAATCGTTCTTTCCGGGCGCCGTCCAGGAATGGAATGAGCTGCCTGATGACATAGTTGCCGAACGAGACCCTCCATCTAATTCAGATGGAGGGTCTACATTTTGCATTTTACATTTCACATTTTGCATAGAGCGTCAAAGTTCAAGCGTAAAACGCGTTTCTGTCTTTTACCAAATAGCACCAGAATGCGACCTATATTGCATCTTGTATATTTTATCCCCCTTATGTTAAACACCATAAGGGGCTCTAAGAGAAAATAAATTATGATGATGATAATGATACTGATGATGACCGAAATGGTTTAATGATTGCTAAGCTGTCAGAGAATAATACTATCAGCCCATTGTTACCTTAATGGAGTAAACTGTATGCGTCAGAGCGGATCAAAAGCTTCCGGAGAAAAGCCTTTCGCCCTCGAAGACATCACCCCTCGACTATCTCTCAAGAGGTGTACACACAGCCAACCTCACGAAGCCCACTAAGAGGGACCCAGAAACGCTGTGTTAGGGTTAAATGAGGTTTAACTGGAGAGGTTGAAAACAGTACGCCTTCGTCTACTCAATTTTACTTATATGCAAAAAAAAGTGTCTTAAATAAAAAATAATAATAATAAATAAAAACAGCTATAGGCCGTACAGACACGCTTATAAGTGTGTCTGTACGGCCTATAGTTGTTTTTATTTTTTATTATTATTTAGGGAAAAATTGTGTAGAATGTCGGAGAATTCTCTACTAATGCGTAAGCATTCTTTGGCTTGGCTGCTACTTCCCTTTTGCTTAATTATTTTGCTAGCCGATGCATGTCTACCCATCGCTACCAATCATCTACTGTTGCACTATTATAACGATTACATGCGTTAACTTCACCCATTGTACATTTATATTGCACACATATAGTATCAACTGAGGCGAAACGCCGTCAGAACCACTTTTTTTCCCCCCACATCACAAGATTATTTTACATTTTTTTGTTGCGACCATGATGCGGCAGCGGCTACGTCACCAGTTTTATTTTTCTAGCGCTACCAATCACATACTATTACGCTACTATAATGATTGCATGTGTTAACTTGGTTTCCTTTTTGTTACGACCTTGACGCGGCGACGGCGACGTAACCAGTTTTTTTCTAACGCTACCAATAATCTAATATTACATTATTATAATGACTACATGTTTCCACTTCTTTTTTTCTTTTTTTTGTTACGACCTTGACGCTGCGACAGCGACGTAACCAGTTTTTAAAATTTTTTTCTAACCGTACCAATCATCTAATATTACACTATTATAACGATTATGTGAACTTGACTAATTACCAGTTTATTTTGCAGATATAAGGCTTCACGGCACGGACAGATATTGTTGGGGTATTCGCCAAGGAATGCTTACGTACGCTGCGGTCCATGGTTCGAATCTCGGTCATAAGTATTTTTTTTCTAACGCCACCAATAATCTACTATTGCATTTTATAACAATTACATCTGTTAACGTGACCAATTATGTATTTATTTTGCATATATTAGGCGTCACGGGACGGACAGATTTTGCTGGGGTACTCGCCAAAGAATGCTTACGCAGTGAAAAAATGGGCTGTGGCTTAACTCAGTTAATTATGCCTGGGTGTGCGTAGCGAGAGGTACGGTTAATGTTATTGTTTAGCTTGGTTTTCTCTACGGTTACATCTTTATCGTTTAGCTTCGTACGTCTGAGTGTTTAGGTTTGGTTGTTACCTCTTGTTAAGTTATGGTTACAATAAAGACTAGACATTTTTAAATGGAAACGCATTTATTTTGAAAGTCTTCATCTTGTTGTTTCTCAATTGCCACAAAGACGGCCCGATGGTCGGTGAGGCGGGAGGATAAGGGGTTGTCGTCTAGTGACTTGAACACGTTTCGGGTGCTATCCTCATCTGAATCCACTCGCCTGGCCGCTTCGTACTTACGAGGCTTCTCGAGGCGTGCGGCTCGTTCTTCCTCCGTCTCCTCGGCTCGCTACCTCTTGGTTTCTTTCCGACGGCGAAGCCTGGCTTCTTTCAGTCTCTCCGACTCACTTTCCATATCTGCCGACGAATCCCACCAAGCCGCCCCTTCTCAATATACGATGCACCGCCGGCTCCTCCTCTGTTGTTGCAACGAGGTTTCACCGGCTCCTCCTCTGACGTCATGCCAGATGGCGCGGTGAGCGGCGCTGCCAGCTGCGGCGGTTGCTAGGCAACGAGGCAACGGCTAAGCTCGCGGTGCGGCCACTGGCCACAGCGAAACGGCGAGAATACGGCCAATGTAGCTTTCGCTACAAAACGAAACGTCTTGCTACAAAACGAAACGAAACGAAACACAACACAAACGTAACAACGAATGCGAGTCACTGCGCAATGTCGACCCTATAGTATCTCGCGCACATGTCCGTACTTATAAAAAAAGTCTTTTACTGCACTGAAAGTTGTTCTTTCATGGCCACTAATTGGCCGTGACCGAAGTATTGTGCCAAGGGACAATGGATGCTTTCGTTGTGTTATATGACTAACGACAACGTAAGCGAACATACTATCAGCATAGCCTAACGTTTGGTGTATCATAAATAATTAAGGTGCAAAGGAAAAGAGAGTCCACATCGCCAACGCTTAGGCGTGTGGCAACATGTGGACCATTCTCAACTATGGCACATTTCAATGACGCATCAACACGTAAACGGGTTTGTCATACTTGTATGTATTCCCCATGATGCTTTTTAACACAGATTGAACTACGCCAATAACTCTACCTCAACTGTTCAGAATTTGTGTACACCTGTAGACCTGGGCTTGCCAAACTCTTGTTGTCTTTCGACACATGCAGGAGTTTCCCGCAATATAGGTATACTGTTTCTTGCAGTTAATAAATAATTTGTAAGATAACAAACACAACACAGCGTTAGTTTCCTACTGGTGAAGAATGAGCGTATAGCTAGATAGACGCATGATGGACCGAGAGATTAGATGAAAGTAAATGTTATGGAAGGAGAGAAAATAATGAAACGGTAAAGAACTGAAGAAAAAGAACAAAACATCTGCACACGGGAAAATGAGCGTGCTTGATTGTCAGTGCGTTTTGCGGCATCCTGATTACTTCATAGATGTGGTGTTGCCATATCGCGCTGCGCCTTACAGTTAAAATGAATTCCCAGCAAGGTGGATACCAAAACATATTTAACGTTGTAATTGAATGCCCTAGGAAACAGCCAAAGAAAACGTTGTCACCGCGTCGGATAGACAGCGCTAATTCCCAATTTAGCCGAACTACGACAAGAAAGCTGCTCTACCAAAAATTGTGTGAAGATTTACCCAGTCGCAAGAGAGTACCGAAGGCCCCCAACGTAGCACGTAGAATATTGTACGGTTCTTCAGACCTCGAACTCGATGGAACATAAGATGCCATACTCGCGCTTACTTCCTCGTTACAAAAACTCCCTATGTTTTTACACTCAGGAAGTAAAGTGGACTGAGTCGCACTCACATTCTGATCATTCTCCCTGCGGTAAAGTGTTCTCAGCACGGTTGAGTGTACATCACGTGCTCAATGCAGAGCTGAAGGAGTGGCTTGGTATAGCTCCTGAGCCTGCCTATTTGAATCACAGTACAGCTCCCAGGATTTCGGGTCGAATAATTTTTTAGGGTCCAATAAAAATCGTCCACTTAGTTTGCCATACTAAGCGAGACGCAACTATGGGGCATCCATTTAGATGGACGACCGCGTTGCACACGTGGCTCCCGGGTATCTTTGCGAGAGGGCGTGCTGTTCGCGGCGCAATCAAGCCCCGGGCTGCCCGCGCCTTCGAGTCGATATGTGGAAGAGCTATTTGCAGCGGCAATTTATTTCCTATCTGTTGCCGTAAACACCTCGGTTTATAGACGGGCGCGAAGTGCGAGCGCGCTGCAGTGGGAGCCGAATCTCCTAAAACGAACCGGAACACGGGAGCCTCGAACGCCGAACATCCGGCCCCCGCCAGACCGAGGCACCACTTCCAGACAGGAAATCGCGCTCGGGCGCCCGGAGACGTCCTTCCGTCCGCCGGCGCGACTCGTGCCACCGCTGTGGCCGCCGCCTGTAGGACAGCCTTGTTTGCCTCTCTTGTTGGCACGACGGAGCCTACGAATTCCGCTAGGCATTACGTAAAGCGCAGCTTCGAGATGGAAGTGAAATTGGTGCACGTCCGGCTTAATGCCGACGTATAGTAGTGCGCACTATGCCGGGTTGACATTTGTGAGGGAGTGGAATCTCCCTCTTTTTCAATTCGCTTCTGGTAGAGTTCGTTCGATCCACAAGATGTCATGTATACATTGCTAAGCAGAGTCGGCTAAACGACGCGTTCTTTATGCAGTCCGAATTAATGGTAATCTGGGGGCTTCTGCATCAGAAAGCAGTACTGTGGATAGAAGATCTGGAACGTGCTGGTTAAGCTTGATTCACACGATGTAGTGAATACCACGGAAAAGCAAAACGTGGGCTTGTCCCCGTCCTGTTGTAGGTGTCCCTTGCTTGTCCCTGTTTTTTGCGCGCCGCTCAGCCTATAGCTCAGTCCTGTCAGCACGCTTTCGTTTTAAAATCGAACGAAGGCTTGGCAGCGCCTTTCACAGTTTTTGTCCTGCTCTCACAGGGCTTCGCAAGGCTCGGAAAAAATCATTTATTGAAGCGTTTTAGAACTGCGCGGTCCGCTACTGCGCGATGCATGGCGGCCGAGGTTCTACGTGCAAGCGCATGCATTTCTGCAAGCGTACGCGCACGTGCAATCTGGAAGAGTTCATTGCGGTAGTGGATCAGGGAATGAATTCACAAGACATTTCATTCTTAAGAGCTGTTTGTCACTGATTTCCTGCCTTCCATAATTCCAAAGGTTTACGCTCTGTGGTGTTACCGGAAAATGCTAAATGCACCATTTTTGGCTTCGCACAGCTCGGTATGGGGTCTGTCAACGAGTATACCCGTCTGTTGGTGTGTCCACCTATAATACCACAGACTATAGCTTTGAAC
The DNA here is from genome assembly GCF_013339745.2 of Dermacentor silvarum. Classification (NCBI taxonomy): domain Eukaryota; kingdom Metazoa; phylum Arthropoda; class Arachnida; order Ixodida; family Ixodidae; genus Dermacentor; species Dermacentor silvarum. The sequence goes on from NC_051154.1 coordinate 151,374,263, forward strand.
TCCAGGTCGCTTGCCCACAGTTCGCGGAAATTAAGCTTGTTTGGCATATATCAAGCCCCTTAAGTTTCCTAGGCCAATAGTGCATGAATGTATTTTTTCAAAGGTGCTTATACTGGCCAGAAAATAAAGTTTTATGTGCCTGAAGGCAGCCGCAGCCGCTGAAATCGCAGTGCCTGTAGATAGTAAAAATTTAAAAAAAAATTTTTTTTGCAAATGATACCTTAGAATCTTGCTTCATGAAGGGACTCGCCTCGTCATAATAAATCTTCGCACGTCACTTGCTATCAATGAATGAATGAATGAATTAATGAATCAATCAATCAATGAATGAATCAATCAATTTATCAATCAATCAATCGATCAATAAATGAATGACGTAGCTGCCTGTGTATGCAATTTTTCATCGACGCTTCTCGGAAATCGGTCATCTACGCGCTTCAGTGACGAGCAGTTGTCACTGAGGAGGATGATATTTAATTATAATATGATTAATACTTAATTAAAAACGTAACTATGCTTAGTACTTCAGATATTTATGGGCTTTACGCTTTAAACCGATAGCACTATGAGACAACGCCTCGCAGGCAATCCGTGGCGGCATGTATGGGGGATTATTTTAGTTCTAAACAAGGCGAGATGACAGTACTGTGTGTCTTTTCAACAAGTCTAAAGACACAATACTGGTGAGAGAAGTGCAATGCGCCACCAGCGCTGAAACGTCTGCCAACAGCAGCACCGTAACGCACAGCTATAGTGAACAGAGGACACATTATTCCGTAGCACATGATGCGATTTTACGCCAGCGAATTCACCGCCCATCTTGAGGCATATATGTCCAGCTCCTGACCTGACTAGGCACACCCTTGATGGAACCTGGGAACGGATGCGCTTCCTAGTAAAGCCCGCACTACCGTGCACAGATCTTGACAGGACGCATCGGGCTAAAGGAAACGTTGATAAAGGCGCGCGTCTGTTATAATTATAAATGCACAATCTTCATGGCCTCTCTACCGAACGGCGGCAGCATATTTCAATAGCACACTCAAACTGCCATAACGCCTCCTGGCCAGCGCTGGTTCCCCATAGAACAGCGGCGATAATGTGCAGTATAGGAACGACATGGAACTGGTGGGCGTAGAAATACTTGTCGCATCGCTAGGAACGAAACGTCGTTGACGTCCCAGTCCTTTAATCACTGAGCATCAAGCGCTTTGGTGAAGTGTGACGGTACGCATTTCGAAAAGTTACTTCTATAGCCTCCAAGACAAGGAGCCAACAAGCATCCTCATTCCCGGCTCTAGATCCTGCCAAAGGCCGCGCCAGGAGCAGCAGCAGGACCCCAGGGCCACACTCCACCTCCCAGGGCGAAGCCTGGCCCGCCCTACCACCACCGCCGCCACCTCCCTCAAAGCAAGCAACATCCCCACTCCAGGTTAGCTCGGCTACGGTAGCCTCGACCTGATCCTCGTCATCTCAGCCTTCCAGTCTCGAAACATCTCTCCTTCGAGAGAACGCCACTCTCAAGGAGGAGATTCGCTAGCTAAAACTGGCGCTTCAGTTTACCCAGCCACCCTCCCATCATCGCAATCTCTCACACCATCACTCCCACCACCTACCCCTACGTCCACCGAACCGCCCTCTCCTATAGATGTTGCTCCTCAATCTCAGCCACCTACGCTACCCTCTCCCCCCCACAAACGCAAAACCCCCGATTCGCCGCGCACGGAAGATCGCCTAGAGGATACCCTCCTTGGATTTAACGATACAATTACCACTCTTGAAACTAAAGCCCACCAACTACAATAAGACTCCATGACCTTCCAACAAAGCTGCTCCACGCAATTCGTCGCGCTTAATGACAAACTCGACCGCTTTCTTGAGTCCGTTACGCCACAACCAGCCACTCTCACCCAAGCCATCACCCACCCCCAACTAACTCCCCACCCACACTCCCGAGCGATGGCGAGTTGTCCTGCTCGCTCCGAACTCGTAGTCTGGCAATGGAACTGCAGGGGGTTGGGCCGTAAGAAAGCCAGCATTCTGCAACAATCCGCTTGCCATCATCACCTTACAGGAAATCCACCGAACTGTGCGATTCCCTAGTTACAATATCATGCAAGCCAAATGCAACAGCAAACCTAATAGAGCTGTGCTTATACTTAAAGGGACACTAAAGAGAAACCGGAAGTTGAGCTTAAATGGTAGATTATCCTTTCACGATCACAGCCATACCATTCTTACTGCAAACAGATGTTTAAGAAGCGAGAAAATAGCGAAAAACTGAAGGATAGGTGCTGACGCCCCTTCGAAATTCCCGCACTACACGTTCGTGACGTCGGAGATTACAAATGCAGGCTGGTCGCGATTGGTCGAGAGCGATTTATTGCTGTTAATAAAACGCAAAATGAAATACACCTTAAACGTACATAAACAGCATTTGCCAACTTTTTAAACCGTTTCAAGCGAGGAAGTACAAGTTTAGCACAAAATTAAATAAATAAGAAGAAGTGGCATGGCGATACATGCAGCCGTGATAGTTTAGTAGTTTCGTTTTTGGTCAATGCATCGTCGCGCGCGCCTGTTCCGCTCTACGGTGTTTGGTTGCGTGTTGCGTGGCTCGAAAAACGTTGACTTCGCGGGAAACAGCCAGAAAATACCTCGTGTGTGTAGTGTTGAGGGCTGTATAAATGGCCCAAGGCGCTTGTTCAGGGGCAGTGGCAGTGTTGACTCGATTGTGTCCTTTCATGTGGTGTCGCGCGGAGAGTCCCGGCTCCCCGGCGTTCGCAATAGCTCAGTGCTCTGCCGATGATAAAACGGCAAAAGAGCCAGAGAAACCCATGGTGTGCTCTCTGCATTTCTCGCCCTTGGATTATGTGTATAATGTTGCCCTCGGAAAGTATCTTGGCGTACCCCAGGGGCCAGTTCATTCTCGAGCAGCTGTTCCCTCAATGCGGCCTTCATCAAACCCCCTACCTGCAGCAGTAAACTGGCGGCTCGGTGAGTGCTGAACGTCAATAAATAAAGCCACGAAATAACCATACCGAGTACGTGCGCAACTTTCTACGCTTGTTCTGTCGGGAACATCGTCGCCTGGCGGACCGCACGCTTCGCCTTCCATCGACGAAAACGAAGCTCTGCTTTCCGCCGGCGCGGCCGGCGGCTCACCGCCATCGCACGCGCAAACACCTACCGCTCGAGCACGGAGGATCATTTCGTGCTCCGTTTCACTGAATATCGCTGAAATGCAGTCCTGCTTCCCTGGCAAGCTCTTCGTTGCAAGGTTCAGCGGCAGCAACGGTATCCATCGCGGCGAACGCAAACGCAGCGACCATGCATGCAGCCATGATGCATCCAGCGCCTCGGCCGTTTACGCAAGCGGTGACGTATCATGGCGCATTCTGATTCGCTGAGAGCAATGCAATCTGTGACGACACTGCTTCAGCGCCAAATCTGGGGTGAGAGAAATTGAGGAAGAGATATTTGGTCTTTGTTTACGAATTTCTCCGCTAATAACTCATATTTTTGCACACAACAAAAACTGCATGCATTCCTGAAGGTCCCTCTTTTATTCCAGTTGAACTTCCTGTTTCTATTTAGAGTCCCTTTAAATACCTAACCGCAACCCACTCTAAATTCGAGGACATTGACACAGCACGACTTTATCGAAATTCTTTGTCGCAAAATTCGCCCTCCGGCGTTATACATTCTGAACGTTTACAGTCGCCCTAAAGACAAACATTATAAATTCGACAAACTATTCGCTCATGCCCTCTCCACTGCCGGTAAACACCCCCTCCTAATTCTAGGAGACTTTAATGCCCCTAAACAATTATGGGGTCACTCCAGCAGTACACGCAAGGGCAGACCCCTCTGGGCACACATACAAAACCACCGCCTTACACTCGATAACGACACTGACATACCCACACGGCTTGGTAAGAGCGTTTCCAGGGATACCTCATCCGACCTAACACTCACACACAGAATACAGCACGCGAACTGGACTAACTTAGGAATCAACCTCGGCAGCGATCATTACATCATCCAAACAACCTTATGCTTCCGCCACAAACCCCTAGCACCAAAGCCCCTCAATCTCACTAAATTGAACCATTTCCGCGTTGCAAGGCAAGTGTGTGCCCCTGCCGACATTGCCGACATCACGAAATAGGTCCAACAACACCAAATCGATACACAGGCGCACACCACAACCCTCCCTCTTGAGGCACCGCTCCACACAGTCGATGCCCGGTTCCGACAGATGTAGGAAGCCAAGGCATCTCTCCTGAAACGCTAGAACAAGCGCCGCCACAATCGAAGGTTGAGACTTAGAATTGCTCATCTCGATCTCCAAATTCAAACATATGCCACCCAGTTGACTAACCAAGAGTGGGGCCAAATATGTAACAGCATGCACTGTCAGCTTGGTAGTAAGCGGACGTGGCAACTATTACGACACCTCATAGATCCAAACACCTCACGCACACCTCACGCCCACCACATTAGCAAACTCTTACACGCTCACAAAGACAACTTAAAAGAACTCTTTGCTGAGCTTCGAGAAAAACACCTTCCCCCCGCACGCCGTTTCTCCCCTCCCCACTACATCGGCAAACTTAATCCGGACCTTACTACACAGATCACTGAAGCCGACGTACGCCACGCGTTGGCTAACCTCCGCACGACCTCCGCTCCTGTCCCTGACATGATTAATAACGAAATTCTCCGCAACCTGGACGACAATTCTGTCAAGGCACTCACAGCATACTTTAACCACTGCTTCTACACTGGCACCCTTCCATCCTCGTGGAACGATGCCGAAGTCTTCTTTATTCCCAAACCCCACAAACCCGTCGACACATCAAACCTCAGACCAATCTCACTCACCTCATGGTTTGGCAAAACTTTCGAACACATTATCCTCAACCGCCTCAATAATATATTGAGGAGAACCTCTTTCTACCAGAGATGGTGGGTTTCCGTCGCTCCCTGTCGTGCCAGGACGTTATGCTTCGCTTGAAGCACGACATCTTGACACTCATCAACCCCACTCACGACACACAAGCAATTCTGGGTCTCGACCTTCATGGCGCTTTTAATAACGTGGATCATTGCGTCATACTTCGGGAGCTAAACCTTCTGGGGGTAGGCGAAAGGATCCACAATTACATTCCCGCATTCCTCTCCAACCGCACCACGACAATATTTATTGGCGCGGAGCAATCCCCTACCTATTACCTTGGGAGCTTTGACACGCCCCAGGGGTTCGTGCTATCTCCCCTGCTCTTCAATCTCGCCATGCTCCACCTTGCACACTCCCTTAAGACCATTCCAGGGCTGAATTTCTCCCTCTACGCGGGCGACATCACCCTCTGGGTCACAGGTGGCTCAGACGGTAAGATTCAAGACGTCCTGCAGGCCGCCGCCGATAAGGTGGAGGCCATTGCGGGACGCATGAGTCTCGTCTGTTCCCCCGAGAAATCGGAAATCCTTCTTCTTCTCGACCACACCGGAAACCATAGACACACTCCTGACATCCACATCCTCCTCGGCAACAAACAATTCCCCAGGGTATACAAGCTCATGGTTCTCGGTCTGCATACTCAGAGCAATCGACACAACACGCACACCCTCCAGACACTCCAATCCACCGCCGACAACACTCTCAGACTGCTCTCCCGCGTGTCCAACCGACACGGTGGTCTGTGGGAAAATGACCTTCTCAGACTAATACATGCCTTTGTCATCACAAAGGTAACTTACTCACTCCCATAATTACACCTTCTCAGAAAGGAGACTGACCAGCTCAACACCCTCCTTCGTAAAATTTATAATTCGCCCTAGGCCTCCTACTACACACGTCCACAGAACAGCTCATGTAGACTGGTACCTTGAACACCCTCGACGAGCTCGTGGAAGCCCATCTCACCTCCGAACACACCCACCTTTCCAAATCGAAAACCGGACTACACATTCTCAACTCCTTAGGCATTTCTCCACGGTCTCTCACTCACCCGAAACACACCATTTCACACCACATACAGGCGAATTTACACATACCACCACTCCCTAAAAACATGGAAAAACATGGACCCTATACTTCACATCCCACGCAGGAGGCAAAGGGCCAAGGCCCTACACAGAAACTTCTCCAATTCAACCGACGTGCTCTATTCAACCGACGCCACCGAATGTAGCACTGGCTCCAAATATGCCCTCTCACTAATAAATTCGCGGGGCCAGTAGGGCCGCCTCTGTCCATACTTCTTCTCCGGAGGAGGCGGAGGAGGCGCTATTCCAAATTCCTCCGTCGTGGTCAGCGACTCAAAAACAGCCATCAGCAATTTCGGAGCGGGCAGGGTGTCAAGGCAAGCCCTTTCCCTAACCCTATCTCACCCTCCCACACAAGAAGTAGGCCTGACTTGGACCCCAGCACATGCTGGTTTTGCCGGCAACGAGGTGGCTCACGCCAGCGCCCGAGGATTAACGGCCCGGGCGCGGGCATTAGGTGAGTCGCAAATCGTTGCTTTCGAGAGGCCGTTTTCCACGCGAGATCGCTTTCTCACATTCCACATCTGTCCACATTATACAATCGATCGTCTGACATTTCCTCCGTTGGTGCCTAATTCTCCACGTAAACGCGAGATCCTGTGGCGGCAGCTACAGACTCGCACCTATCCCTCCCCTCACTGTCTACACGTCCTTGACCCTTCTCTCTACCCTTCCCCGGCCTGTCGCTTCTGCTCAGCGGCCAAGGCCAATCTCGACCACATTATGTGACGATGCCCTCGACACCCATTGCCCCCACCCCTTAATAATTTAATTACTAGTGAGGAGCAGTGGGGGGCTGCCTTGTGCAGCTCCAGGCCCGACGTTCAAGAGGCCATCCTGGGGTGGGCTGAGAGGGTGGTGGAGGACTACCCCTCTACCCCTTTCCTTGTAAAAAGGATAAAGTTACTACTACTACTACTTCTATTGAGAAATGCGCATTCTGCTTCTCAAGATGTCTTTAAGAAGAACGCAGCACGGATAATGTGTATCAAGTTTGGTGATGAATTAGTACGCGTTTTGCTTAGACACCGCCAAGCCCGAAAGAGGGACGGGACTGCAGTTACAACATAAATGCCGAATTGGGGGAAAAGTGTTCCTGCAGGGACACCAGTAGTTAGCGGTGATTGGAGAATGTCGCAGGATCCGATGTTAAAACAGTCCCGCTTTGGCTTCCGGAGTTGTCAGAAGGCCCCAGCCACAAGTCGAATTCATCTTGTAGGTTAATGCAAGGCATGAATGCATACATAATCAGCCCAGACAAATGTTTCACATTCCCGAGCTTTCTTTCTCTCTGTTTCTCTCTCTCTCTCTCTCTCTCTATATATATATATATATATATATATATATATACCGGCTGTTTTTTAGACAATACAGAACTTATTAAGATCCCCTGTGGCAGATAGCATAATTCTAGTCATTGAGCTGGATTACTCAAAGAGACAGACATTACTTGAGCGAGAAATAGAAATGCATATTCCAATGATTAAAAAAACACATCATAAAATGTATTTTTGAATTCATTACTTCACAGCACATATTGCAATCTACGAATTGCAGCCGGTGAGTTCGCAAGGCGTATACACTCGGAACGATTTTTCAGGATGACACCAGTTTCGAGTTATGCATTCACAAATTTTGTGACAAAATGCATGGGCGTCCCCGTTAGTTTTGTGCTTCAATGCATATAACGGCGGCTTCTCAAAAAAAAAAAAAGGGAAATAGGTGCAACATTAGTGAATTTTAGCCACATCTTTCACAACGCATATTTCGAAAACCGTGCGGTCCTTAGAAGTCGTTCCAAGTGGATATGCCTTGAAAACTCACCGGGTACGTAAATTGGTTTTTGGGAATTAGTTGATTACGCATTTCGATTTCTCGAGCGAGCAATGCGGGCCGCTTCGAGTAATCCAGCTCAAGGACTACAAATACAATATCTGCCAAAGCCGACTTTCTAAAAATTCTGTACGATGCAAAAAAAAAAAAAAAAAATCACGGGTATATAACACGCTGAACGAGTGTTCGTTGTGCGCATCAGTCGGATAATATGCCTTTTTCATATTTTTGCTATCACTCCTCATCACGCTCCAACGTCAGCGTCATAAATTCTGTCATTTTTCTATTACGGCCATTACCGGTTACGAGGTCACCTTCATGCCCTTCATTATGCCCGAGATTGCGACCGCGAAAAGAAGTGCGTTGCACTCCTCCCATTGACTACCCTTTTATATTTTTTCATGCCTGCTCTTCTGTGCTGATCATCTCATTTTTGGCACTCTTCGCACCCTTTTGTTACTTCGCTGCACAAAGGTGTACGCCCGGCCACTAACGCCATTAGGCGACTTCCATCTTCTGTTCATTGCCTCGCGCCCCTCGAACGAGGAGGACCCGACGATGAAAGTCCGTGGTCCCGCAGTAGACCTTCGCCGTGCTCGTGAACTCTAGCGCACTGTCCAGAGTCACGTTCCGAGTTAGCCCGAGGTGGACCCTTGGGCACGTCCTGGCAAAGCGTGAACCCTTCCGCCATCACGTATGCGGCCGCTGCCGCCACCGGGAGTCGGCGGCTCGTGGGCACCCAGGGCGTGGCAGCAGCAGCAGCGCCCTGCTTGCCGGCGCCCAGCAGAGCCACGCGCCGATTCGTGCACGCCGGCTCACTTTAATTACTCGGCGGCCAAGTCGCAGAGGGCGAGAGAAGTGAACGCTAGGACAGCGAGGAAGAAAGAAAATGAAGGCTATACGAAAAAAAAAAAATGAACGGAAGAACGACGTGCCAGAGCGCGCGTTCCGGATAACGGATTTGCAGAGCTCCACACTATAGGCTGCACAAGACAACCGGTCGGGTGCTGCAGCGGCACATGAGTCAGTAACCGGCAAGATACATGCGACAGGAGGAGACGTTGTTGTTCTCTTGCGTCGGGAGTCCCTGCGTTGATGGTGGCGCGCTGTCCCGGCCGGCGCCCTCGTAGCGCCACAGCTGAACATTACGGGACACACGCAGTGCCACGAAAAGATGGCACTTTGCGCGAGACGTTACGCTCATTCCAGTTACTTGTGCGTGCGCCGGCAACGCGGAAGCGTGCAACAAGCACGAGCAGGCAGCCGAGAAGAAGCCGAGGCAGCGCAGCCTCGGTTGAGCCCCTGTGAGAAACGGGGAAAGTGGAGGGTGCTGTCGCCGCGGAAAACGACAAGAGTGCCACGTAAGCACGAGAGGAATGGCAACGGCGACGACGAAAACACTATACCGACACTGCGCCCTTGTGCACTCACGGAGCGAAAAATTCCAGTGATTCGCGGAAAAGGCGGCGTCGCTGACGCTATAGTTAATGACACAAGCCTGCTCAGACGGAGGTCAGGCAGACGCGTGACAGTGGCGCCGCTAAAGCACCTAAGGGTCGCCGAACCGCATTCAGGTTACATCTCCTGCGTCAAGTGACCAGGACAGTTTTCTTTCTACTTACGATGTCGTTGCGTAAGGAAGAGAAGTCTATATCTCCTGCACCCCGCCGTGTGAACACTTCCTGATACGCAAAGGAAGCTTCTTGTGCGCGAGAGGAAAACGCATCGGGCACCGCTAACAACAAGAGAGGCCACCCGGTTTCCACAAAAGCGCCTCCACACGCCCATAACATGACCAGCACTGCCGAAAATCCAATTTCCGCACGCGCTGCGAGCGCGAGGGGAGCGCGCTGTAATGGAGGAAATTGAGCGAGGCTGCAATCAAACCGCACATGACACCGCGCCAAATATTCGGAGCACAGAAAAAGACAAGGCCGCGGAAAGATTGGCGTCAAAAGAAGACAGGCTGCGCAGAAAGAACGGTAGGCTGTATTGTGTGGACGCAGCCGCAGTAGGGTATACGTGAAACGTCTTGTGCTTGCTGCAGATGGCGTATATGGGCGCTAAGGTACAGAAATGACGTAACCAAATACCAAAGTTACGTTTATTTACGCAGCAAAAGACTTGCATGCCTAACCTATGTTACAGCTAGTGGCTGTCTTACGGTCTAATTTTGCAATAGCGCTCGATCCCTAGTCGGGGTGGGCCCGTTAGTTATGCAGAGGGTGTTTGGGCCCTAGAGTAAAGGAATGAGTCCTCTATGGGTGGCGCCCGAGACTTCCCTGCGCGGCTCAAGAACGCCGCACTCGTAGATGGTTGAGGCTCGTGCGCTTGCCTCAATCTCCTGCGCTTGCGCTCCCTGTGGAGACGGACACATTCCGCCATGGTGAAGGGTTTTGGATATCCCTCACTCTCGCTGCCCGAGTCTCTTCACGCCATTTCTGGATCGTGTCTGAATAGCGCGGGGGCGCCACAACTGAGCAAGTGTCTAATTTCTGCAAAATAGTATGCACCAGTATGCTTTAATACTCCTGATGAGCACTGGTTTGAGCTCCATGGATTATACCTACTGTGGCTGAGTGAGCTTTCTCTAGCGCGACCACCATCGCTCGGATCGACAAACATACTGCCGAGCTGTGCCTTTTGGAACGTCGACCAAGAGACTAAATTTAGCTCCGATTGCTTCATGCGTGGCGGAACAACGGCGCAGCCTGTGCACGCGACGCGGACATGATGGGGTAATGGCTTCCTTTGTCTACACAACGATACCAAAGTAAGGCTCGTGTACAGTAAGATATAAGCGATGCTATTATTGCATGTTTTCGTTACATGTGGTTTTTGCAAACGACCACCTCATTTTTAAAGACGTTTTACGTCAAAAGGTTAATGAAACAGTGTGGGTGCAAACTGAGAGAAAAATCACAGGCTTCATAAAAACAAGAGTCCGCATTCACGAAAAATTCTTACGCTAAAACTGTACGTAAGAGCAGATGCAAGCCAAAAACGATGGTAGACATATTATTAGCGAACATGGCCGGGTGATGGCCTACATAACTTACTAACGAAGATCTTCAAACCACCAAACCATGAAACATAGGCCTCACTACAACGCGAAACAGTTTATAGAATTAACTGAAGCAACAGGAACAATATTTGAACCAATGAAGCTATCAAAAAAAAAGAACGCCAATGTTTGTAGCTCAAGAAGGGAACCAACGTGTTAAATGCTGTTAAACGCAGAAATTCACAGGCATAGCTGGCTTTATTCGAACCATGCCGGCCGCACAAATTAGATATGCGACGCAGTAACTAACGATAATCGTCTGCGTTGCCGGTGATACTGCGCGCATGCGCTGTAGTGCCGTGAGAGGCAGATCACGGTTGAAATGCGTTGCACCATAATTACCCTAGGCAACCAGAAACACGGTCCAAAGCGCCTATAGCACGTTCGCGTGGCATCAGCGGTAATGCGCCGGTGATTATCTCCGAATAGCCCACCAGGTATATTATATCTGACTTGTGCAGTGGCGCGTGCCGGTAAACTAACGCGGTCTGTGTGTGTTTGCGTACACAAAAAATATTATCACTGCTTGCGACAGTGCACAGTCCTCACGAAAACAGTTTACACTGCTCAAACACTCATCAATATTTTCAGTAGTTACGAGTGAATTGAAGTAAATGCAGTTTTCTTTTTCTGTCGTTTGATTCGAAAGCTTGCCCTTAGGCATAAGAAAATATAGTTATCAACATCAAAGTTCGTGCGGATGATCACCAGGACTCGGCCCTCACAGCGCGCGCGCGTAATTTGCCGTCAATGACAATGGTCGCTATTGACACTCCTCTTGCTATTGTTAGTTTAAAAGTGCAGTTCATTTATTTTATAGCCTTAAATGTCCGAAAGCATAACATAAGGATGGGGCAAATACAGAGTAGTACAACTATGTTACCGTGACTGTGCACAAAGGGTGCCGGACTGCGTGCAGTTTTGAGGCATCTTAACTATATAGAAGACGTACTACTATGCACTTCTTACACTATATGATTCATTGCGAATGACGTTTTATGAGATTTCTGTGCAGCACGCAGTTAAACAGAAATCAAACTTCACTAAGAAACAAAGTATAACCTATGTTTCTATAGGCAGGGCAGGGTGAAGCTTCAGGGCGCGCGGTGTTCGGGTGGAAATGGAAGTTCGGAGTGCATGTAGTGGCTTCACAATATTATTTCTTTATACCTCACCTATTTAGAAGGGCAGCTTCCCTTTCTATATATGTGCAAAATACTTTTGGGGAGGATATAGACTCAAATGAAATAGGTGACCCGGAAAACTGATTTGCAAGACTGTGTTTGTGCATGTGCAAAAACGAGAGCTTTTCATTTTTCTAACACCGGAAGGTATTGAAAGTTTAGCGAGAGGTTTTTAATGGCAAGCATTTTATACCTCATTGTTGACACTGTGCGGTAGGCCGGTAGAAGGTAGGTTCCTGTCTCGTCTCACTTTAATAAAACGAAAGTACTGTGTGACCGAGGGTGGAATCAAACCTCGACCGTGGATCAGCGCAGCCCGGTGCTCTCACCACTAGGCCCCGCGCATGATCGCACGCCTGCTTTTCTCGTTCCTAAGGCAGCCAGCTCTTTGAAATACTCGACGCGTGCGCCATGTGCCCCTTTCTCGCATTCTTTTCCCTGTGACAGCTCACACTTTGAGGTGCCATGTTAGATTGCACTATCTCCGGGAAGGGCCTAATTTTTCAGCATATTTTGTATATGAACGGTGCAACATTAAAAGTTACGGTACAGAATACATGTCGGGTAGAAGAGAGAGCGTTAGAGATTGCAAAGATAACAATAATAAAAATAAATGCAATACGTGGTACTCACGTGTGCCTTCATCTTTTTCTTTTTTGTCTTCGTAGAGCGACATAGTAAAATTAGCGGTTTCATGCGAAGAGAAGTATTTTAAGTTCGCAGAATTGTGTGCTTACGTTAATTTCTTTCATTCCACTAGCACCCACGTCCGGATTCACAATTCTTAATAGCAGGCAGTAACGCTTGTGATGAAAGTGCAATTTTACGCCGAAATAGTTTGCGTGAAGTACAGTAGCGCGAGGCATCTGAAGCTACGACAAAGCTAAAAGTAACACGGTTTCCCTGTTTGTCTTCTATGCACCACTCAGAGATACATTAGCTCGTTATCTTTTGTAGAATAGTTATACTAAAAAGAAATAATCACTGGATTCTCTTTGGCAGTGGAGAGCACTGCTGTCAACTAAAAATGATAATGAAGCAATTTCAACCTTCAAAAGCCGCTCAAACCCACTATACCAGGCTCCGAGAACCATTTAAATACTTCAAATTAAAGTGGTGATCTGACACTAAAACTATACGCAATGACAACTGAAGTAATAATACTGGAAATAAAGTTGCCTCTCACTTAGTGTGGAAAAGAATAAACGATACACTTACTAAACATTAATAAGGGCAATTTTTTCAGCGTCTATAGAAAGGAGTAAGTGTATAATCTCATGCTCTGCAAAATGTTTTGCTTTGTAGTAGCGCCATGTCAGTGACCTTGTGTCGATCGGTGCTTCTAGTAACCAGTGTTCAAATGCGTATACTGCTGCAGCCATTATTAAGTGCGAAGCACTTTAAGGGCCCGGGCTGTCGGCGTCTAATGTGATGTCCTCTCGTTGTGGTCACGTACAAAAACAAGATCTGCCGATAACTCGCGTCTCGTTCACTTGGTATATACCACAATTGGCATGGAAGGGTACGAATGTATGACTAACATGACTGATAGGTCATTACATCAATAACGTCACATGCTCGTCAGTTATGTCACAATTAACAATAATAAAATCCCATGTGGCGCATACCCACATAGGATACGCGGGTATGAGCCAGGGATATGCGGGAATTAGCAGAAACTCGTGAAAATTCCTTCCGAAACGCTAGTCTGGTACCAGCGCAGCGCAAGTGAGCGCTCCACCACCCCACAAAAGCTTGATTGCTCCTCACTTGTGTAAGAATAGCACAAGAATAACATCAGGGAAACACCGGCGCATCACTGCTTCACACTTCCCCAGGTTCCAAGTTAGTGGAGCTGCTTTAGCACTGGATTTCAACTACACAATCGCATAATTTGAATCCAGCGCTTAATGTAGCTCCAATACTGCTCAAATCCTGCGCTTATGTAGTTCAAACCAACGGTGAGTTATCATAAAGGAAACACCGGCGCATCACTGCTTCGCACTTCCCCTGGTTTCACGTTAGTGGAGCTGCATTAGCGCTGCATTTGAACTACACAAGCGCAGGAGTTTTCAAGGCGCAAGTGTTCCCGACATCTACGGAAATTTTTAAAGCGCGAAACAAGACACCAGGCGCAAAAGGAAGGTCAAACACAGGACAGGCGCTACTTTGAAAGTAGCGCCTGTTGAAAGTACAGCTTGTCCTGTGTTTGACCTTCCTTTTCTGCCTTGTCTCTTGTTTGAGCTTAAAAAGTTTATCAAGTATGCACCAACTATACCCACACAAAATTCTTCTAGGGCATAGCATTAGACCGAAAGGAAGTTGAGATAGTTGGTAGTGATTCATGTTGGCAAAAGGTAGGCGTGCCGACATAGACACAAGTTAGGGTAAGTGGACTGCACAATCGTCCACTATTAACAGATAGGTCACACAGTAACGGAAAAGCCGGTAGGCGCAAAACTTATCAGCGCATGCTCAGGAATGACAGCGCCACTCGTCAATCATGGACTTCCTTCTTAATAGCCATGATGCAACCTTCCACTTGATTGTCGGCATATTTGTTGTCCGTTTCCGTCTACTCACGTCCGTATCTACTCACACGCCTACCTTTTTCTAGCACATATGACAGTCTTGTTTAAAAAAAAGGGAATAAAAATAATATGGGACACTATCGGCCAACCTCTATACCATATGTTTTTCTTTTTCTCAAAGATGTTAAAAAAACGGTATTATAGTGTGATTTACTGAGTTCAAACATGAATGGATTCCGGTATCAAACTCCGAACATGAATGCCGATAAGGACGAAGTACTCAGCACGCATTGCTCTCTCCAAAATAACTCTTATTTCTGTGATTCTGCATGCATTTCACTGGGGTCATTTCTCAAGTTAACGTTCTTTTAGGGTGTGCCCTCGAAAACTGAGTTTGGGAAAACATCCTCTTACTCTGAACACTCTGAACCGAAAGAAACTGCTGCCACTCTTGTTTAAGAAATGCGTGTTTATAATAAAGGAGGTATTCCCACGATCAATATAATTTCTCTTCTTAGATTAAAGTTTGGGGGGTACACGGTAAACGATGCGTTGGTGACATCTGGATCACTAGTCAACATCAAAAGATTACAAAGCGTCTTACCGCCCCCCCCCCCCAAAAAAAAAACAAAGACAAGAAAAAGTAAGCAAGGTGACCTGAAAGCAAATAAAGAGAAAAAAAGGAAAGAACACGCAACTGTCACGATCAATTTTCTTCACAATAAACGCAAAAGTCACAAACGTTTGCGGGAAAGACGCTAAGTTTGCTTCACTAGAGATTGCGGAGAAGATTGCGGTCGGTATACATCTTAATTTATCTTCCCCCTAATGAATATTTTTGGTTTTTTTTTCTTGACCTATTTCTTTTTTTTTTGCATGCGAAAACAGTTTTCACTTTTAAAAGAATATGCCGTAGGGGGAAAGGAGAATGAGGGCAAGGCGGAGGGTGCTGACAACTTTTTCTCCTACATAGAGCAACAACTTCTCCCACATTGAAATCCATCTTAGAGAATTGTCGCGCGTGGAAACTCGCGGGCATAAGCAGTGCCAAATATACACCACCGGGAGAGTACAACTTTCGAAAGCCAAATAAATCCCCGGCAAGGAGTTGCCCCCCCCCCCCTCCAAAAAAAAAAAGGAATTGCCAGCACTGTTGTTGTTTCTTCATAGCGCTTTTTGTCATTTCCTTACCACAATTCTCACCAGATTTTTGGGGGGATTGCGCTCACTTTATCACATTTTCTGACCGTCCATCTTCTCCAGCAACGCATACATGGGGCAGGACGAGGCCATAACCAATCTTTATTATAGCCGCACTTGTTTCCCGTATATTCACAACGACAAACGATACACTATACCGGTGCAAGCAGCTTCTTTTCGGAGACCATTTCTCACTGAGGTAAACAAAGGCAATTTTTGGACATTGTTTACCCTCCTGGCTGGCACTGTTGCTTGAATTGCTAGATGTCCTTCAGCTTTTCTTTGTGTGCTTAATAATATTATCTACTTCAGCGGTGCAATAAGCCCGTAAAGGAAGCACCAGATCACGAAATTTTAATGACCCCATCACTTAAAACACACACCTGACGTTTTTCATGAATAAAAAAAAAAGAACCCCTCTCTTGTAGACTGGCGGAAGGAAGCATGCGCCAGTGGGAACGACGTCAAGGGAGGAGAAGTGCGTAAAACAACCCAAATAAACCAGGCGCAGGCTTTCAAAATCACTTCATTTGCTTACGCGCCGCCACATACGGATACATCCTATTTGTCCTACCTGACAGAATAAAACAAATCACAGCTTTGGTTCTGCATATCTCATGTTATATTGCGTCATCTTCTGCCAGTGATTTTTTTATCGCCCAATATTTGATCGAGCAGGGGTATATTTAATTTCACTTGTGAGCAAATAAAGTGAAGTTCATCACGCCTGTGCGCCTGTATACAACTGTCCGCATTGTTATTCGTTGTGTTCGCGTGTCTTGCGAAAACGACCCTCCATAATTCGTGTCTTCAGCTTTTAATACTAACATGGGCGTTTAACGCAGCTGCGTGGCTGCTTTGGAATGCGACAAATCTCAAATTATAAGCGGCGGTGGCTTGTAAAATACACTGCAATCACAAAATTAATTGATTAAGCTCGCTTGCGACAGACATATATTTAGTTAGTCACTCAGTGTCACATTTATCATAATCATTGGCTATACTATGATGACGCGTAAACACGTGTTATTCTCTTCAAACCTTTATGCTAATTGGCACGATCATTGCGAATCATTAGGACAAGTAATTTCTTGGAGTATACTGCAGTTCATCATAGAATTGTTGCTTCATAATGAAAAGGTTTTCTAGAGATTTCTATTTCCTTTTCTAATTATTCGATGCGTGGGCTTTCCTCCACAAACTGCTGCTTTATTGCTAGTTTCTTCCCTACATAACTATGCCTGGCAAGATGTGTTGTGTTCGAACAAGAGATGTTTCTAGAACTCGAGAGGTGTCTGTTGTTCGACCACCGTGTCCATCGTCCTGTGTACCTATGTATTGTCGAATTTCCGGCAAGAGGTAGTTATAGAAGCATATCAAACGGAACTCGTTGAGCTTCAAGTCAACATGAAATCTTATACTAAAACGGCACCCATCGCATCTAGCACGTTTTTCAAAAGAAGGCCTCCCGTGTTGATAAGCGATCATTGAGTCGAGAAAAGGGAGCAGCTCCTGGAAAACTTGCAAAAGCACTTTACGAACAGGACATAGGCAAAGAAGCCGGTATAGCTTTCCGGATTTTTAATACTATCACGCGAG
The DNA here is from genome assembly GCF_013339745.2 of Dermacentor silvarum. Lineage (NCBI taxonomy): Eukaryota > Metazoa > Arthropoda > Arachnida > Ixodida > Ixodidae > Dermacentor > Dermacentor silvarum. The sequence goes on from NC_051154.1 coordinate 151,391,725, forward strand.
CGTCGACCGCACGGTATGTCAGCGCCTTATAACGGTGAGAAGCGGCTAGTCCGGCAAGCGCACAAAGCCCTCTCCAATGTGAGCATTGTCTGCTGCGCTGTTTACTTTAAGACTGTACACGCTCTACCTTTGTTGTCTGTGAGACCCCATCGTTTACAGACAATACCTTGTATGTGCTGATCAATTCCCTTTATTTATTTAGTATTGTTATTGTTTATCATCCTAATTCCATGGCGCATTCACGGGTCCAGCAATACAAAAGAAAATGAAGTTGGAAGGCGATTGAACCTCGAGATGAAGCTGATGAAATTGAAAGAGAGAAAAAGGGAGATAAATGAGAAGCAAAAGGTGCTGAGGTTGACCAGGTAGATATTCGTTTTGCTACCCTGCAGTGGGAAAGAGGTAAGGGCAGACAGAAAGATGAAGACAAGCACATACAGAGGAGAGAAAGTTAGAAAAAAATACACCAATAACACAAAAAATAACACGAGAGTGATGCAGTCGTTCAACCGGCGGAACTTTAGTAGCCCTTTCGTCGCCTTCTGGTGTGAAGACAGTATCAGCTGGCACTCCGCTCAGAAAGCGGACGGTCGTCGAGGCGTGCCAACACCGTCACGAGCGACTGTCTCTGGGAGCTCTAGTGAGGACAGTAACAGAGGACATGTTCGATGGTTTCCTGGCTGCCGCAGCTCTTACAGCCAACACTGTCAGTCATTTCGATGCGGCAGGCAAATGCCATTCGTAAAAAAACACTCCAAGCCACAGTCAGCAGAAAACAGTTGCCTAGATTCGGTATAGTCCAGATGGAATGCAGAGTCGGAGGGATGGGTCCAGGCGGTGCAGACGAGTATACGCCTGTCGAGAGGCTGCTGGCACGTACTTCGTGCTTGGCTCAATCCCGAGTTCGAATCTCTGCATCAGGAGATCAAACGAAAGCAGCATTTGCATCGCCAGGTCTGAAGCAGCTATCTCTGCTCATTCCTTACGAGATGAAAGACAATGTCTTCCAGGACGAGTTGGGCTGAGAATGAGGTGAATGAACCGCATATTTTATTGTCAGAGCCACACTGGAGCAACAACGTTAAGCGCATCGCAGATGACACATCTTAGTCGTGCACGTGTTCCTTACACATTTTTTTGCAAACAGGAGTGCATAGATTACCCTGGCAGGGCGTGTGGCCCCTTGAAACGAACAGCGTAGGAGACGACGCTTACGCTAAAGTGTGCTGTGCGCGCGTAAGTGAACTATCGCCGATCTCGTCGCTTCTCGCCGTTGAAAGGAGCTGAAATTCTAGGTGTTCGACACTGCGCGAGATTACTAAAAACCCGGTAGGGTGTACAACAAATACGGATCTACTAAAGTCCCTATATAGTAAAAGTACCGCCATCTGCTCTTTCCTCCGCCGTCTCTTCTCCTAAAGCGCTTGTTTTTTCTTTACTTTTTGCTTACGAACGCAAGTCGATGGTGGCGCCCCTAGAAAGTCCCCTAGAAAGTCCCCGCGGCCACCGCGGGCTACTGCGGCTGCGCAGAGTGACTTTCAACATGGCTCTGAGGCGTCAAAAATCAAAATATGAAGAAGTGAACGCGCGTGCTATCATCGTCCAATCGGAGATACAGGAGAGAGAGAAGCGGCCTTGATCAAAGGATGGCAGTACTTTCCCTATATAGGGACTTCGGGATCTACTTGCAACTGGCGTTCATTGAAAGGTCAACAGAATAAATACTGAAAAAATAAAATACAAAGAAAAACACAAAATTTGGAGGACGCTTAAGCTCCGCCTTTAAGAGTGGAACGCGATAGCATTCAAAGATCCCTGAATGCTTATCAGGCTTACCGGCAATTGCAGCTTTCTTTTTTCTCCACCTTCGCCTCTGCGCGCCGCGACCGTTTTACGCTGTCGAGGAGGCGAGCGCCACCTGGATGGTGTTTACGCAAGTAACCTACCCGGGCGCGCCGCTGTTGGTATGGTAGAAATGTTGGAAAAGGTGTTTGCGTTTGAGTTTTTGCGTAACTGAAATATATTTTCTCGTACGTCCTAATTATACAATCCCACGTTATCATGTCTATTTGTATAGTTAAGTCATGCTTTCGAATTTTTCTGACGGATTTACTTTGAGCAAATTCAATTTTGTTCACTAACGCCTCTGCGCAACGCGGATGGCCTGCGTGGTCGGGGTGGTTCGGAATGATTTTCTGCAACACGAGGCCCTTGACGCTAGCGCGCTAATAATATACAGACCCATTGTTGTTGTTCCCGTGGTTAACGTACTCGAGTTCTTTGGTCGATAAGAACAAGGAAGTTGCACTGAAACACTCTTCTCCCGTCCTTCCTAACGTGCTTTTGCAAATTCACTATGAATTACCTAAGTTCACACTGTTAAACTCCTCAGAAATATGCCACCAACAGAATTCAGAAAAATCTTGCAGTTACCAGGCCTCATCCGGCATGTTCCCTTTGACCGCCCACTACGAAGATGCAGGCCTCAAAAATATTTCTATTCAAGCTCTATAGTTATGGAGCTCCTATCAAATACGTGCGAACGGAGAAATAATTTTTCGTAGGAACTACTGCATCGATTTCGATAACTTTTATTGCATTTAAAATGAAAAGTGAAAATGTAGCGACTATATAGCAAGCAAAGTTTTATCTGGGCCATCATTCTTTAACTAAAATTGTTGGAAATTGCAATATATATATATATATATATATATATATATATATATATATGCAGTCGAGGACGGCAGAAAACTAGATGGAGTGAGGAAGTTAGGAAATTTGCAGGCGCAAGTTGGAATCAGCTAGCGCAAGACAGGGGTAATTGGAGATCGCAGGGAGTGGCCTTCGTCCTGCAGTGGACATAAATATAGGCTGATGATATGCATGGATCCAGTAGTTGATATATGGGATTCAGCAGTTGTACAGGAACTTGTAGGTTGAGGACGCACGTACCAAATAAAACGATACTTTATATCCTACGTGTCGGCCGCGGTGCGTCGATCGTCAGGGATATATATTGGACTTTTCAACAATTTTACTAAAATATAACGTCACAAAATAATAAAACGCCAGAAGGTTATATATATATATATATATATATATATATATAACGTTCTGGTCTTTCTACACAAGGCATCTTTTTACATAAGGTAACGTGCATGAACATTTTTTCCCCCGTCAATTTTCACCCTCATTTCTATCCGTTCTGGGCACGCCTGGCTCTCCAGTATTCAATAAACGGGGTGGTTTTGTACGCTTTGCGGCTGCGCCCCTTCATATTTAATTACGTTGTGTACTAAAATCACGTTAATTTCTTCAAAAGAAAAATGTATCCAGTTGCCACATCTTTTTCCTTAGCTTTCTTACGAAAAGACAGTTGTTGTTTTTTCGAGGCGGATAGAATTAGCTGTAAGTATTGTGCGTACTCTTGTGCTGCGTTTGTCATCGACGTTACCATGCCTTCAAGATAGCGGGCGACTGCCTGCGTTATTTGGGGCATTGCGCTAGATTCGCTCTTTCAGAAAATAAGAAAGAAAGCTGAAGAAGGGAGATTCTCGTAGACGACACACACGTGAAAGAGCAAAACGTGCAGGGCCATCAATGAGCCCCGATCCGTGGACTGTGACATCTACCCTTTGCGTTGCGTTTAGCTCCATGCGCTCTCTCTCCGCCTTCCAGACAGAGAGGTACTGTGCGCAGAGGTCCACCAACCGCGGCGTGCACCCAAGGACCGAGTCAAAAACCGTGTCGGGACGCCGTTTCGGCGCTCGGTGCTCAACGGCCGGCTTCAAAAACGCGGTGGTCCGTGGGGGCACTGGTGATCGACGGTTGTCGCGGTCCACAGGGCGCCGCCTTTCTCGTCGACGACGACTCGGCTTCAGGATGGAGGCGACGCTAAAGTGAAATCTCAGGGGAGTGCCGCTGCGCCTGGCATTCGGCGCCCGTTTGTGGCCGCGACATCTCCTAAGTGGAAAGCTTTCTCCCCCCGTTGCCGTCGTCCAAGCGTGTTGCCCGTCGGGGCCGCTGGGGACATCCTGGCCCTGCAGCGTGTGTGCTTGTCGTGCGTGACAGCCGTGGGGGGTGGTCTGGTGGCGAGGGCACGCCATGCACTCGACACCGGGGACGTCGCCGGGGGCTGGAGGACGTGCCCTTCCTTCGCGTGCACTGGATAGGATAGGGAAGGATGGGTTTGGGCAATGCGGCTGACTTAATGTGACCAGTTTCGTGTATTGGTCGACGAACGAGGTGGTTGGAATGGTCAAAGATAATCACCACGAAACAAAATTGAACCGTAACAGCACCGCAGATCTCACGGCCTAAACGCTGCGTGCCTTTGATGCCACAGAAGACAGAAACAAGATGAGTGTCAACGTTGACGGGTGACGGGAACGTTGGTAAATAGAAAATAAGAAGGAAGCCTACTGCAGTGGCGCCATTCGGTTCAGACCCTCGGGGTTCCGGCGTAAGCAGCTCGTACGAGGGTTCCAAAGAACCCGAGCAGAAATTTCTTGCAACATTTTCTATAATTTTTTTTACGTGCTGCTGTTTGTTGTGTGATACCAGCGTATCACCAATGATCTTGAGGACCAACGCACTTGACAGCGTCTCTTGGAGAGAGGTGCATTTGAATTATGCAAAAGCGGAGGCTCACTCGCCCTGATTCGGAGAGCAGCGGGGCGACACAGGCGAATGTCAAGTGTCTTTCACAAGCAGCATCGCACACGAGTAGCGGGACCCTGATGTTTCTTGCTTCTGAAGCTCTTTCCTTGTATGCCTGTCACAAAGAAGAAGCGTCTTGAGCTCAGTGGCAAGCGAACTTTCGGACGGGCCTTAAGAGACAGCGTCGCTACAGTCTGCTCATGTGAAGGAAACGTTCGTCCTAACAGCATGCAGAGAGCGCTTGCGCACGAGATATTACGGCATAGTCATTGGAGCTAAAGGCTTGGCGAAAACAAATGGCGTGTCTTCGAGAAACAATTTACGTTCGTAAGGGATCTGCCAACGTTAGCGAGGAACTTTCGCGCACGATATAGTGTAAGGCCTCGCGAACCGCTTAAGTTGAGCTACGCTGCTGTACACAGCTTTTTTGCTCTCTAGTACTGACTCATCAATTTCCTGCAGGCGATCTTATTCATGGAATTAAAATATGCTCAAAAACAAACATGGTTCATTAAACACTGAACTCGATACACTTGTGCATTTTAGGGAAAGAAAGGAGCGTGAGAAAGAAATGAAAATGTAGATTCATCGCACGAGTACATCAAGCTCATCAGGATTACAAAATAATGCAAGTCACCGCTGGGCAACTGAAATATAAATACCAAGCGACGCATTGCATTCATAGCCGGGCATTGTCCCGCTTGGCTGGGGAAAACAGGGCCGGTATTTTGTAGCGATACCTTTCCGGTAACAATGCCTTTTCGTGCTTATCGCGCTTTGTCAGTGGTCAGAGCGACGGTCCGCTCGCGTTATCAACGGGATCAGCCGGCCGTGAGCGGTGGATGATAAGACTAGTATAAAATAAGTCATAAGTCATCGCTACAAAATCACGGCCCAGTGCTCGTACATATGCGGGCTGGATCATCTCAAATCGCAGTCGCATCAGAAACCGCTGCACTCTCGTAAGTGCGTTCCGTTTGTTGACACTGCCACCATGCAGAGAAATAATTTTCTTTCAAGCGCAAGAACTGAAAATCGCGGCCCCGTACGTCTGCCATCCTTGATGTACAGGCGGGAGCATCCGTAATTATCAAATCCACCGCCAGGTGGCTTTCAGTGGCACCCCTACCCCTATGCAGGCGGCACGCACCACCTAGATTTGCTAGTGTATTGTGAATTTATGCCGTGCTTCCTGTGAAGAGAAGTCTGCAGAGCATGTGCACTGTGTTGTACATGGGCGTTATGTGCTTTAAAAAAGCTGTGTATTAAGCGGACGTGTGCCTTTGCAGTGCTGGTACGAGCCAAATAGGCATTTCAATTTGAGCACGTAGCATTTTCTTCCTTGGTCTGGGAGTAAGAACGTGGCTTATCCTGCGCTGTGTATGTACATGTTTGTATGGTGCGATCCAAGTGGCGAACGTGACCGACGTCTTGCACTACGTAGCGTATAGCAGAGACGGGCAGTACATGTCATGCACTGGCTGTAGCTGTGAGAGCGATCGACGTGACGTGTTGTTAGCTAGCACATACCGCCCTTGTAGGCACGGCGCAAGTGGTCGCGATGCTAAAGCTGCACGGAGCGAAGCGAGACTCGAGCGTGATTCCTGATGTTTTCAGCAGCTCGTCACCGCATTTGCCCACGTAATATAATGTGAGCGTTTGTTGTGTATGCAGTGCAGTTTGCCTTTTGGATACATACGTATTATATAATCTTGCAGTAACCATGTAAAGGGAACAAACCTGCGAGTTGTGAGCTGGCGAGCTTCAGTGCATGCACAGCGCATCTCGTGAAAATTGACGTGCGGCAATGAACATATTGTCGCGCGTGACAAGAACTCCACTGTGAACGCGCCCATTCTGTCACCGAAGGGATCCCTCCTACTCGGGCAATAGAGAGCTGCTCAGTGTGGACGCCCCGTCCGTGTTCGCGTCTGGAATATAGTGCTTTCGAGCGTGCTCCTAAAGAATGCAACCCGCGTGCAAACCTTTGAGAAGCACCCGGGACTGGCATTCGAAACAGCCATGTCAGCAACTTCGTTGTAAAAGCAAGCTCGGTCGCAACTGATAAGCTATACGCCGGCGCGACGACTGAAACAACGCTATATACACTTGCTGTGCGCCCAACATGCGGGCGTTGCTTCTTGAGGGCACTGCAACCCAGGCACGTAAAAGAAGCAGTGATACCCCTTTTCTTTTCAAATTTAGAGGTCTTATCCCAAGAAATATAAGATATAAGCTAGAAAAAGAGTACAACACAAATTATGACTTCCCTGACCGCATAGCATTGTGTGTTTCCAAAGACGCCCAACTTTTTTTTTCTGGAGGGGGGGGGGGGAGAGAATGTTCTGAGCCTGCATAAGCTGTGAAAGAAATATCACGACAAGACTATTAATTAGTGTTCACTGTAATTAGTTTACTAGACATATTACGATATCTATTTAGAGTAGCTCAAGTGGATTGTGAACACTACGCCATTAGTCACATCCTACTGCGATGCAATAATTTTCTGGAGAGGTAGTTTATCTATCGTGAAACAACCTATATAAATTCGTTAACAACGGCTAAAGTAAATGTCTCGAGAGGCTCTCTCTGGCACAGAAACAGGCTCCGGGCTGAGGGCTAGGCTTCCATTTTTTGCCCACTCCTAATCAGCTCAAGTCTCAATTTTCTTGCGGCGTGTTTGCCTTGTTCCTATACCCCACCCCTCCTTAACTTACCCGTATCTATAGGTATATAACGGTAATTTCGGCGAAGGCTACATACTTCCTAATAACACTGCAGTAGGTACAGATTATTTTTGGCGACGTATTCGTTCCTGCAGACGCAACTAACGTTCACTAATTAATCTTTTAATTAGTACAGCGAACATGTTGTTCCTGTGCAGCGCCTCCTTTATTTTTTCAATGCCGTTGCAATCACTCGCTCCGCAATGGGAGCCGTTGGTGAGCATTAGTTCAGGGAGTTGCCGCTATGTGATGCTACCCAGAGGGTACGACTAAAATCCCTATATAAGAAAAGTACCGCCATCTACTCTTTCCTCCGCCGCCTCCTCTCCCAAAGCGCTTGTTTTTTTTTCTTTACTTTTTGCTTGCGAAAGCAAAGTCGACGGTGGCGCACCTAGAAAGTCCACGTTGAAGCTTTCAGGCCGGGCGCGCCGCCGCCGCCGCCGGCGACTGCGGCTGCGCAGAGGACTTTCAACATGGCTCTGAGGCGGAAAAAAAGAAAATATAAAGAAGGGAAAAGCGCGCGCTATCATCGTCCAATCGGAGATACAGGAGAGAGAGAAGCGGCGTTTATCAAAGGATGGCGGTACTTTTCTTATATTAGCCCCGAGAACGACCTAAAGGGGCGCTGCGAGCGCCGCTCGCGTGACGTCAGGGCACGGACTCGCGCCTGTCGTCTGCTGCCGTTCGGGCACTGTCCGGGCGCCTGCTGCAGTGTTTCCGTTTGTTCGCTGTCGTTCCCTGTGCTTGTATACTTATGACGGTCATCTCAAATACATTTTACGACGTCTTCATTCGCGCAAACTTATTCAAAGAGCTTATTTCCTTGGCGACAATTTATTTCTCAAGGACAACGCTGCAGTGCCAGCCGAAGGAGCTCAGACCAGCCCATTGCGTGTTTTTCATGCGCGGATTTAGACATTGCAGATTGAGGGACTAATGAAAAAGCATAAATAGGACGTGACTAATGAAAGCAATAAACGCAAGAACATAGCAGGTAAGAATCCAGTTAGGATACCATACCTGCAGTGGTGCAACGAGCATGTCACTGTCTGCTAGATATGACTGTTACATTTACCTTGATTTTAACCCATTAAAACGTGTTTGTTTATGACGAGTAGCGCATGGTATAATATCTCATTTTTCATTTCTAAACGCTCGACAATAACACGAGGACCTGACACTGTAGTTTAGATTGAATCAGCATCACTTGTTTCTTTAACTGCTTCTCAAAATTAGGCCGTTCTTCACCGGTTAATGTTAATTTGCGGTAATTTGAAGTAAAGGTAATTGAGGCTTACAGCTATTTGCAGAATACGCAAAAGAATGTACCAATATTTATTCACGGTTCCGTGCTACACGTTCAACTCACTTGTGCAATTTACTGCCGCTTGTTTCTTGAGAAATAGACATCACGAATCTGTTTGGCGAACTGACACAGGCTGCTCGGCCCCAATTTTTTATTGAAATATGCCTTTTGGACCGTATGGCTGCCGCTAGAAAGAAGCCGAAGCCTCATTCATTAGTAGTATGGGGTTTATTGAAGATATCATTATTCCCCTGTGGAGGTCAAAAATCAAGTGAATTCATTTAAGGCTTGTAGTGTCTTCTCTATGAGGCGGGTATGTGAGGTTCTCTTTTATGTACTCACGAAGCAAATAGTTCACAGTTTGTGTACTTAGACAAACGCAGGATCGAGACATGGTGAGGCAGAAGGCGTTTGAATTTTCCTCTTCAGCGCAGCCTAAGCTGCGCTGTATATCCTCCAGTATAACATAGGCATTGCAATTGGCGCTTAAAGAACTGCTTCATGGTTTCAATTCGAAGTTGTAGTGAACTGATGGGTTTCGCGAATAATGCATCCTCGCCATATCGACAGTCGGTAGATTTATTTGCGTAAGGGCTGTGCCATGATGTCGATAAAGGCAACTGAGGGTCACTATGAAACATTTTCTCGCTTGCAATAGATAGGCTCTCGATCTTAACCACGAAACTGTTCTTTCAGGTGATTACTGTTATGGTATTCGTGTAGTATATACATACTATACGTGACGCGCCGTCGTGTAAACAGCCATGAGCAATGCGTTTCCTGGGTGCCTGTTTCAGAGAACGGTGAAAGTATTAGCAAACGTTTTCATGCAAAATGCGCGCCTAAGTTTTCCTTTTACGCATTAATAAAGTACCCATATTTGACTAGAACAACTCACCATAGTAATAAGAATCATCATAAAAGATTCGCTGAGCAGCTTCCTTCCAACACGCATTTATAATATTGACATCAAATACCAATACCAAGCTTTTTCTTGCTTGTGAAATGCAATGTCTCTCATAGCTAAACACTAAGGGAATGTTAAGTGTTTTGCCGAGCATCATACACAACTTCGTGTGTTGAATTTGCAGACATCCTTTTTACGCAAAGTTTGTGGACAGACACTGTGCATATATGCATTGCAAAACCAGTAGACCCCTTCAATGCTACATACCTGGCGATATCCACGCCGCAAATTTTCACGACTCGCGGTTTTGAAAAAGAAACTGCCGTTCAAGCATGACACTAAAAATAAGCCGACATATCTGTCAATAAGTACGGCTCGAGCCACCAATACTCCAAGCATGCACGAAGGGAACGAGCGCGCGCAGCAGCCGAGCTACAGCCACTGTAGCCGAGCGAGCGCCGTCCTGTCCGTGACGTCACTCGTAGAGGGCGCCACTCCAAGTTCTCGCCGCTAATAGGGACTTTAGGTATGACTAGGGTGCCTCGATGTCAACGCCGCCTCCCGCCGTACAGGGTAGTTACACCTTTTGACCAGGCCCGCGCCGCACCTCCGCCATATTGTGTCGGAGCCGTTGAAGCGGCCGTACATGTGCGTGCTTTCAGGGCAGCGCGGTCGTGTTGCCTGGTGTTTGTTTTATTGCGATAGCAATTATATGGACACTTCAACCGGATTTCTGCCGTCGGCGTCGCCGTCGCCGTGAGGTTCCCTATAGATAAAATCTTCGCCGCGCGCCGTATGCCCGAGCGGAAGCGTGCGGGGACGCGCGCTATCACGGAGAGCGAACGCACTCAATCTCCCACGCGCAAGCAAGGAAGCGGGAAGCCAGCGCCGGAGGCAGCGGGGGGGGGGGGGGGGGGGGGGGCGCACTTCTACTCTGCCAACAACCGCGCTCGTCGCTCGCTCGCACCGTCGCTTATCTCCACACGGCTCTGACCTTTATGCGCCCTGCATTCGCCGCTCAGTTTCCGTTGAAGCGATAGACCGCACGTACCTTCGCCCGCAGCGGCATATGCTTGCTGCCAGCGTTTTGACAGTCTTTGTCTGCAGTCATTCAGTGTGATCTATTCACGTTTGTTTGTGCGCGCTCACACCACGCTTGTTCATTCAGTTAGTAATAGTCGGGCCACATTTTCCAACGCACGCTACACATGCAATGCTGCCTGGATCGGCAGTGCAGAGCTACAGGTGTGTCCCTTATCGCACGCGCTGCCCACGGGAAGCGCTTCTCATCAACACCACCGTTTCACACGCGCCTTCTCGTGGTCATCGAGTCTCTCTTCATGTCGGTCTACTTACGCCGCAGCACACCTGCTTACTTAATCAGCTCATGTTTACTACAATTCATATTGCTACCAAACCCGCTCACCTTATTCGTATGACATTGCTGTGTTGCTATCGCATTCATTGCTTCGCCCTTCAGGGCGAAACTGTGACATTTTTTTTCTAACGATGCTACGCACGTGTTTACTAAATTGACTTTTGACAGACGTGAGATTAAAGGTGCTTGACAATTTTATCGCTATAAATCTTCCGTCATGCCCGTTTGCTGCGCACCTTTGAGCACCAGCTCCACGGGAAAACGACACCCATGTCTGATATTTCTCCGCAACCTAGAACGCAACACCGAGTCGACAAGAAGTTTGTCGTCTAAGCCATGATGTTAAATTTGTCTTCGTGTGAAACGATCTTCAGGGAATTTTCTGATGCACTGTGCGTTTGCCGTCTAAATCATTCGGTCAAGGTGATGAGACGCCTGCTCATTCTCAGTGTGTCATTTCGAACAATCCCATGCACTGAGCATTCAAATGTCAGGAAATGTTCTTAGGGAGTTTTGTCTTGTTGCAGCTCAGCATTTAAACTTGCACTTATTGTACCAGCCAGATGTAACGAGGGAGATGGAATATGGAAGTAAAACCGCCACAGCTGTAAACTTGAACTGATCTGTTTTGATGTTCGTAATAAGCCTGTTAACTTGAGCTTTGCTTTGTCAATGCTCTTGAGTTTGTGTGCATGGCCTCCTCGGCCTCCTGTGGCTTCAGGCAGCGTGAACGTGTTGGTGAGCAGCCTTGAACTACATTTGGGTTTTCGGGTTTTCTTCCTCTGGTTTTACTCAAGTGACAGCATCTCTAAGTATTCCGGAATTTTAAAAAGTTAGGTGAGGCCGATAGCGTACTTGTTGTCGTTCAACTGAATTATCCGAATAGGTGGACTATACTATCATGAGAAATCAAAACACGTATTCAAAAATGAAACATGCGCTAATAACTTCATAGTTAGTTGCTTTACGGCACATATTGCAATTTACCCATTGTAGCCGGTGAGATTGAAACGAAATTTGAAATGAATCTCCGGGATGACACCAGTTCCAATGTATTTTCCAAAGTGTGGTACGAAATACGTGGGCGTTACAGATATTTTTGTGCTTCAACGCATAAAATAGCATTTTGTTAAAAAATTAAGTGGAACAACAGTGCATTTTCAAGCGCGAGTTTGTTGGCGCATATCTCCAATCTGGTGTCATTCTGCAAATTCATTCCAAGTGGATACGCCTTGCAAACTTACCAGCTATACAATTAATAATTTGCAATATATGTCGTAAACTAATTAAGAAGTTATTTAGTGTTTTTTAACTATTTGAATATGTGTTTTGATTTCTCGTGCAAGCAATATCCGCCTATCTGAGTAATCCATCTCAATGACTAGAATTATGTTATCTGCATCAGGCGAATTCTAAAATTTACGAAAAACTTTACAATGATCACCCCATATATTTTGGCAATAAACATTTCCTTTCTTTTAGTGAGATGTGCCACTATGTTTCTATTTCTCAAATTGCTGTGCTCATCGTAGGTCGTTGCATAACTGAACTAAGGCAAATGTGCATTTCGGCAAAATATTTGGGCACTATATTTATAGTGCCTTTCACTTATTAAAAAGAATAAATTCTGTGGTTTTACAAGCCAAACCACGCTCTGATTTTTATGTGTAGGGAAAGATTTCGAAATAATGTTGACCACCTGGGGTTCTTTAACCGGCACCTAAAACTTTCCCCGTTTTTTCCCCGTTTGAAATTAGGCAGCCACGGCCGTGATCGCAACTGACACCTCGAGCTTGCTTTTTGACACTCGCATAGTCTGTCTGTGCTAATACAAGACTGTTTCCGACCACGTGTTCTTTATCATTCTTACCTTTCACACTCACGATTTGTATCTCGATGAATAATGTAGTACCTTCAGATATAACGCCGCCATATTTATTCACCTTGTTTTGTCCTATATCTTTGCACGGCATGACGCAGCTAAAGCTTTACGGTCAAACGTTGCGTTATATAGTCTTTTTGAAGGACAACCTCTAAGAGCTTTAGCCCACACCATATGCGTCAACGTTGTGTTTGAAACAAATTTCTTAGCGTAAGCGAAAGCGCAGCAAAAACGACTATAGTTATCTGCTGGGCTCGAAACTTATTGTAGTATTGCTTTACTGTAAGCGTTCCACCTCCGTTTTTAAGGTGAGATGGAAATATTGCAATGCACGTAATCGTACAAACGGCGAGAGTGAGACATTTTTACACTGCCAGTGAGCGCAGAACCTAAATTTGCGCTGTCCGTCATAGGGCGCCTTCGCGTGTTCCGACACCATATGGCGGCGCAACCGGACGTGTCACCACCCTGTACGGAGAAGCGTGCCATCGAGGCACCCTAGGTACGACTGCTTGCGTCACGCGCGCGCCTGAGCCACTGAGCGCGCGCCGCTGCCGTTCCGCGGGGGGATGCGGTAGACGCTTCACGCGTCTGTCAAGATTACTTCCTCCGACTTCCGTCGTGAGGCGCCACCCAGAAGGTACTCTCCCCCACGACCGTAAAGCAAGCACGAACGCTACCCGACGGGGGAAAGTAGGAATGGGCAATCGGAGAGGGGGGTGAGCCGTTGGATCGGCCGCATCTGGCTGGCATTGAAAAAAAAAAATGTCACAGTTTCGCCCTAAGGGCGAAGCAATGAATGCGATAGCAACACAGCAATGTCATACGAAGTAAGGTGAGCGGCTTTGGTAGCAATATGAATTGTAGTAAACATGAGCTGATTAAGTAAGCAGGTGTGCTGCGGCGTAAGTAGACCGACATGAAGAGAGACTCGATGACCACGAGGAGGCGCGTGTGAAACGGTGGTGTTGATGAGAAGCGCTTCCCGTGGGCAGCGCGTGTGAAGGGACACACCTGTAGCGCTGCACTGCCGACCCGGGCAGCATTGCATGTGTAGCGTGCGTTGGAAAATGTGGCCCGACTATTACTAACTGATTGAACAAGCGTGGTGTGAGCGCGCACAAACAAACATGAATAGATCACACTGAATAACTGCAGACAACGACTGTCAAAACGCTGGCAGCAAGCGCATACGCCGCAGCAACGGGCGAAGGTACGTGCGGTCTATCGCTTCAACGGAAACTGAGCGGCGAATGCAGGGCGCATAAAGGTCAGAGCCGTGTGGAGATAAGCGACGGTGCGAGCGAGCGACGAGCGCGGTTGTTGGCAGAGTAGAAGTGCCCCCCCCCCCCCCCCCCCCCCACCTCCCTCCGGCGCTGGCTTCCCGCTTCCTTGCTTGCGCGTGGGAGATTGAGTGCGTTCGCTCTCCGTGATAGCGCGCGTCCCCGCACGCTTCCGCTCGGGCATACGGCGCGCGGCGAAGATTTTCTCTATAGGGAACCTCACGGAGACGGCGACGGCAGAAATCCGGTAGAACTGTCCATATAATTGCCATCGCAATAATAGAGGAGGCACTGTCCTGTGAAAGAGTGAATCACCAAAGGACGTATACTTAGGCGTACCAAGACTTTCAAACATTCCCATACAGGTCCGTAAAAATGCTCCAAAAGGAATTGGCTTCCCACTTATTATTTCCCGAGAAAGACTTTCTTAAGGAGCGCTAAAAATAAATAAATAAATATTATGCAAATCCAACGCACACTTTTGAATCTATGTGAAGCGAAGCTTTCGTGAAACGGTTAATCAAATGCTATATATTTGCTCATTTCATTCCTGCGTCTCTGGCGTGAAGAAAACTGGTGCGCGCGCATGCGCTCTCGCGCACCCGTTCTACGCAATGTGACAACCCTTATACTGGCTTTAATTCTTCATTGCTTATTTATTTTCAGTGTATCGCCCGCATCATTGCCAATCGCGCAATGTGGGTTTGTACCAAAGTGTTGCAATCATCATCATCACGTGGCGATCATCTCAAAGATGTAATTGGCGTTGGCACGATAGAAGTGTACGTGCGATTCTGGCCTAATGTTTAGAAAAGCAGGTATAGAAAGGTTAGAAAGATTTGGTTTGTTAAAGGAATTCTGCTTTTGACGGCGTATATCTGGTGCAATAAATATATTTAGTGATAATTCGCTTTATCACAGAGTAATTTTATCACTGTTTTATCACTCAGTTAGCAGCCATGGTAAGGAAAATCTGGGATGCTTCGCAAAGATAGCGCCACTTAAATAAATAAATAAATAAATAAATAAATAAATAAATAAATAAATAAATAAATAAATAAATAAAGGTCATGCGGAACGCCACATGTCCATTAGTTCATAGTGGACTTGCCTGGTGCCTATATAGACCAGGTCCATTCCGCACTTGTAACATGCGATCTAGAGCAAGTATGTGTAGACAATAAGAAAATAACTTTGAAATATATTAGTGACAAGTGATTAGACCATGATTTCTGAGAACTGCCGGCGCCAATAACAGGTCACAAAAAACATTCTCGATGTTTTTTTTTCAGCCCACTTTAAAAGTATTAACTTCTTTTTATCCACGAGAAATAAATATTGAACGTCCAGATTGGGCTTGAAGGCTACTATTGTCGAATGATGTGCCCTTAAAATCTTCCCTGAAAAGCCTAGCGCATAGAAGACGTGCCCAAATTGACGAAAACATGGACTTTTTCATGTAGGTCCATAACACATGTGCACCCGCAAGCATAAAGCTTGGCAACTTCGCTCGAAGGCCGGCGAAGCGTTGACAGCGATAGTAAGGTTCAGCATGGCGCTCGAACTTCTCGGACGGTGTTCCAGCTATACGCGGTTGCGGCATGTTGGCGCGACGCAGCACGCAGAGCAACTTAGCTGCTGGGTGGACGGAACACTGCCTTGGCAGATACCAGGCGTCTCCCCACGCTAGTGTGATCAGCGCTGCCAGTGGCGTTGCCGGTGTCGCACCACGATGGTGAACGAGGTGAGACCGACGAGAAACTGAAGGCGTTAGTCAACGCCCAGTGATATATTAGAGGACGTCAGCTTGGCGCCTTACTGCTCAACCAGATCGCACACTCTGCGGCTCAGCAAGAACGCTATCGTGTGCTTATATAATGTGCGTGGGCACAACGCTCACGCCAGAAGGCACGACGCTGCCCTTGCTACGCCAGCGAGGCGATTGAGCGTGGCGTCGACGTTGCGTCGACTTGGTTTGGTTTCGGAGCCCAACACGCACCGCGTCTCTGGAGGCCCTCTATCCACCGCGCGTGAGCCGCGCATGCGCCGTCAGCGGGACAGCACGGCAACCGCGGCTTTCTGCCGTCGGCGGTGGCGCCGACGGCATGATTGCGCCTTTTCTCCCATTATTCTTTCTCCGCACCTGCGCTTTCTCTATGCATTTGTTACTCTCCTACTGGTCGCTCAGGGTACCCCCTCCAGTGCTTTCTAAAGTGGATCCCACACGCTGTGGGAATCCCACGCACTGTGCGATATCGCCGTGCAACCATCCAAAGTGGTCGAATTATCTAATTAAAGCTATCGCTTTTATATGTGATCTCACGAGAACTGACAGGTAAAGTCGCGTAATACATATTGAGTGGTGCACAACGATTATTATACCAGGCGTGTTTCTTTTTTTTTTTTTTTTTGCCGTGCATTTCATTTAGGACAAGTTATCATATTTAGGCACCTACCGTTTTTTTTTTTCAAAACGTCTACTTGGCCAGGCGGATATTACCAGGAAGAAATTTTTCAGTTATATTTTAGCTAATTATAATAGAATACAGATTTATTTCCAGAAATACAAGAGTTCAGGTGGACATCATAGGCTAAAAGCTATTGGTAAACAGCTTCACTGGGCCGATGGTCCTTCACAAGGCATACATGCTGGTTACATCAAAAAATAGTAAGATTGTTACACACTCAAAATGAATAAATTGCATAAATGCATAAAAACAAGAGAGAAATAATATTAAGAAGACTAAGAGAAAATATAATCAATACATCAGAAAAAAGAAATATATGTGTGTAAGGGTTACAAATTCGTAGCACCAAATGGAGTCTGATAAACGATAAACAATCAGTGATCACATCTTTACAAAATATTTATTACGAGACCACGGCACATACCACGTATCGCTATTTCTCGCATTGGCAGAAATGAATTTAGGTGTCACAGATGCAGCAGACACTAAGAAATTCTTGAAAGCAGTATATAAGTAGTAAAAAGAATTTAGAAGATGAAAAGTGTATAGATATTCTACTTTAATAATTTTATGCTTTAAAAAAGCTGGCTGCGTTGTGTCCAGAAAACTTACGTTATCAATTTGCCGAATCACCTTCTTTTACAAAGCAAGGATTTTCATAATGTTCGTCTTTTCCGTGGTCACCCACACTAAGCTCATCATCATCGTCAGCCTATATTTATGTCCACGGCAGGACGAAGGCCTCTCCCTGCGATCTCCAATTACCCCTGTCTTGCGCTAGCTGATTCGAACTTGCGCCTGCGAATTTCCTAACTTCCTCACTCCACCTAGTTTTCTACCGTCCTCGACTGCGCTTCCCTTCTATTGGTATCCATTCAGTAACCCTAATGGTCCACCGGTTATCCATCCTACGCATTACATGGCCTGCCCAGCTCCACTTTTCCCGCTTAATCTCAACTAGAATATCAGCTATCCCCGTTTATTCTCTGATCCACACCGCTCTCTTTCTGTCTCTTAACGTTAGGCCTAACATTTTTCGTTCCATCGCTCTTTGTGCGGTCCTTAACTTATTCTCGAGCTTCTTTGTTAACCTCCAAGTTTCTGCCCCATATGTTAGCACCGGTAGAATGCAATGATTGTACACTTTTCTTTTCACCAACAGTGGTAATCTCCCAGTCACGATTTGGTAATGCCTGCCGTATGCACTCCAGCCCAACTTTATTCGTCTATAAATTTCTTTCTCATGATCAGGGTCCCCTGTGAGTAATTGACCTAAATAAACGTACTCCTTTGCAGACTCTAGAGGCTGACTGGCGATCGTGAATTCTTGTTCCCTTGCCAAGCTATTGAACATTATCTTTGTCTTCTGCATATAAATCTTCAACCCGACTCTTACACTTTCTTGGTTGGGGTCCTCAATCATTTGCTGTAATTCGTCCCCAGTGTTGCTGAATAGGACAATGTCATCTGCAAACCGAACGTTGCTGAGATATTCGCCGTTGATCCTCACTCCTAAGCCTTCCCAGTCTAAGAGCTTGAATACTCATTCAAAGCATGCAGTGAATAGCATTGGAAAGATTGTGTCTCCTTGCCTGATCCCTTTCTTGATAGGTATATTTCTACTTTTATTGTGGAGAACCAAGGTTGCTGTGCAATCCTTGTACATATTTGCGAAGATATTCACGTATGCCTCCTGTACTCCTTGATTACGCAATGCCTCTATGATTGCTGGTATCTCTACTGAATCAAATGCTTTTTCATATTCTATGAAAGCCATATAAAGAGGTTGACTGTACTCCGCAGATTTCTCCATTACCTGATTGATGAAACGGATGTGATCCATGGTAGAATTCCCTTCCTGAAGCCAGCCTATTCTCTTGGTTGGCTGAAGTCAAGTGTTGCCCTGATTCTATTTGAAATTACCTTGGTGAATATTTTATACAATACTGAGACCAAGCTAATGGGTCTATAATTCTTCAATTCTTAACGTCCCCCTTCTTATGGATGAGTATAATGTTGGCATTCTTCCATCTTTCTGGTACACTTGAAGTTGTGAGGCATTGCGTATAAAGGGCCGCAGACTTTTCAAGTATAATATCTCCACCGTCCTTGATTATATCGACTGTTATTCCATCTTCTCCAGCAGCTTTTCCCCTGGTCATGTCTTTCAAGGTCCTCCTAACTTCATCGCTAGTTACAGAAGGGGCTTTTGTATCCTGTCCATCACTACTTCGAATGAAAGTAGCTTGGCTGCTCTGGGTACTGTATAGGTCAGTACAGAATTATTCCACTGCTTTTACTATGTTATCGAAATTGCTGATGATATTACGTTGCTTATCTTTCAGTGCATATATTTTGCTCCCTGAGGCCAAATGTAAGTTATGTAATGATAGAGTAGCCACCCTAGAGCCACTCCGGGATTGTGAAATAGTTCAGAGGAGAATTACAGTCCCCCCGGATGAACTAAGAGCGCAGTTGAGAACCGCACTGACTAGCTCTGATCTTCAGGACCAACTTTGGGCCATCCAGCAAGCCCGGGAAGCTACCGAGAGACAGGGTCTCTCTGGTGCCCCCGGCGCGGCCTAGACACAGGCCATCAATTTTCCGGATATTTATTAATGTTGTCTCACTCACTCACATTTTGCTCTGTCCTATGCCTAGTTTTCTTCTCACTGATTTCATGCTGCGTCCATATTTTACTGCTTCCTCCATGTTTTCCACGTTATAATTTGGAATGTGCCTTAATTTGTTCTTGTTGATCAGTTTTCACAGTTCAGCGAATTCTATTTGATCTCTCGAGTTTGACACTTTTATGTTTTGCCGTTTCTTTATTAGGCCCTTTGTTACATGGGAGAGCTTACCTACTGATTGCCTTGGTGCCTTACCTCCCACTTCAATTGCTGCTTCTGAGAGCAACCTAGTTGCGGTTTCATTCGTTACCTCTATGTTGTCTTTAGCTTCCTGTTCTAAAGCTGCATATTTGTTTGTGAGCACCAGCCTGAATTGGTCGCTTTTACCCTTACTGCGTCTAGGCTGGCCTGTTTCTTCATGACAAACTTTATTATTTCTCTCGTCAAATTGAGAGCAATCCTAGACCTCACTAACCTATGGTCACTGCACTTTACCCTACCTAACGCTTCTACATCCTGCACTATGCTGGGATGGGCAGAGAGTATGAAATCTATTTCATTCCTTGTTTTTCCATTAGGGATTTTCCAGGTACACTTCCTGTTGCTGCGCTTCCTGAAGAAGGTATTCATTATTCGGAGCCTATTCGTTTCCGCGAATTCTACCAACATCTCTCCTCTAGCATTCCTAGAATTGATGCCGTAGTTGCCAATTGCTTGCTCACCAGCCTGCTTTTCCCCCCATTTTTGCATTGAAGTCGCCCATGACTAAAGTATACTGAGTTTGCGCCTTGCTCATTGCTAATTCAACATCTTCATAAAACTGTTCCATTTTTTCATCATCGGAGCTAGGTTTCATAATCACTGGAGGTTGGGGCGTAGGTTTGTACTACCTTCATTCTATACCTCCTATTCAGCTTTATTACAACGACTGCTACCCTCTCATTAATGCTGTAGAATTCATCAGTGCTGCCCGCTATGTCCTTATGGACTAGAAGTCTTACTCTGAATTCTCTCTTATCTGGAAGACCTCTTTAGCAGAGGACACGGCCGTTAGCCAGCACTGTATAAGCCTCACCAGGTCTTCTAACCTCACTAAGGCCAATAATATCCCAGGCAATACCTGATAATTCTTCAAATAGCCCTGCTAAGCTAGCCTCACTTGATAGGGGGCGCGTGTTGAACGTTGCCAGGTTCAGTTTCCAGTGGTGGCCTGTCCGGACCCAGAGATTCTTAGCACCCTCTGCCGCGTAGCAGGTCTGACCGCCGCCTTGGTCAGGTGCTCCGCAGCCGCTCGGGACTGAGGGCCATGGGTAAATTGTCGGAGTCATTATGGAGGTAGCGGCCGAATACTGCACCAGGGAGGTCATTTCCTGTTCTGGTGAGGGAGTGACTTTGTTTGAACCTTAGTGGGCCTTCTTAATTTGGTTGCACCTTGACTAGTATAGCCCCACTAGCTCTAGGCGATTTTTTTGCCGGTGTCAGGCACCATTCTATGCCTGAAAATGTAGTAGACTGGAGGAGGATTCGGACTTACGACCGTCAGATTACTATACAAAAAATGAATCGAACAGAACACTACACGTCTATGGATAGCACACCAAAATCCTCCAACTTAACTGCAGAATGACCCCAGATAATTGATAATTGAAATGTCATATGTTCGTACTCTACATCCGTTATTAGCGCACCTAATAGTGCCATTGAGAGCCTCGTTGACTTCACGGATGTACTATCAGACTCGCTCTCACTTTGCGGTCAAAGTGAGAGCATTAAGAAAAAGAAAGAAAATGAAAACAAAAACTTGCGCAAATTACGCGTTCAAGACTACAAGAAGATTCGCGCTTATTTATAAGTACTTCCACGCACTTAATGAAACTCAAATGCTGCCGTCTTCTAAATACAGGTGCGAGACACGCATATCCTTAGACATACCCTTACATAATACGTCGAAAAGAAATGAAATCTGTAGAGTATACCATTACTAAAAACGATCAGCGCAGCCCGTTTCAAAGGCGCGGTACTCTCTACGTGCGTGCGGGAACAACCATCCGGCGATTTCTAAAATCAGCTGAAGTAGACTGCAAAATAACCAGTATCTAACCTGATAAAGCGTTATTTTCAGAACTCGCGAAATCCGAAAACAGTCTTAGTTTAACGGAAACTCACGCGAACTGTCTACATATCTCTGCGTAAAAAAAAGAAAAAAAAAGAAAAGAAAAAGGAAAAAAAAAAAAAACCCACCGACGCTATCCTTTCTCGAGCGTTCAGCTGTTTCGTTTTCCTGAAAGCAAACATCAAATTACCTGGAAAGTCTATTGGCCTCTACCACGTGCAGAAGAGACCAACACTGCCCTGTTCCTAACAGAAGGTTCCTAAAACTCGAAGTTGTTCCAAAGTAACCCCAGAGAAATGAATGATAATGAATGCAACTTACCAAACGTGCCTCGAAAGAAAAGCACTACTGTCCAACAAAACACGACTTGTCGTCCGACGCGATATAGATTGCTACACCCCCTCCTCGCCTATCAGTTTGATTTAAAACGCAATCAGCATAGCCATCAAGGTACAGCCGAGCACTGCTGTCATGATACCATGTTTCTGCTAGCACAATGATATGGAACTTGAAAGAGAACAGATTTTAAAAATTACTAATAATTTCTGATTTATTGGCTGCAGATCGAACATTCAAGTGCAGAACGAAAATGCTCAAAATATGCTAAATAACTTTGAATTTCTCACTTTTGGGCAGATATTGCAATTGCGATACTGAAGCCGAGCAATAGTAAGGTCATTCTTACTTGATAGAAATCCTCTAACTAGCACCTCTTTCAAAGTATACGACCCGAAAATTTGCAGAAAAATGTCTCAGCTTTCCAATTATTTCCCTGTATTTCGTAGCTAATTTTAATGTCGCATATCGCATAACAATAGTGAATAGGTAATAAGGCGAAAGCTGAATCACCTGTGCTGCTTCCCCAATGTTCCCTTCACTACAACCTCGATATCGGCATAGTTCTCGAGCGTGCCATGTAGCAATAAAAGAACGTAACCAACAGTGATTCCAGAGACTGCACGGCGTTGTTTGCTCTCACTATAAGTTGCCGCATGCTTAGCCCAAGAACGAGGCACCCTTTCGACATGCCCCGCCACATCTTCAATAAAAGAATGCGGATACTTTTTCCAGTCGGTTAACACCCAAATAAGGACAAAAATGTTGTCTTAATTCGGAAACAGGGCAAGGGAGACCGGTTGTGCTTCCCGGTCACAATACTGCGCAACGTCGTATAAACTGCGTGTGCCTTGCCTGGTGGTTTAGTTCTTGAGGTTTCGTTCAAAGGAGTTCGGTTGAACGAGGGTTGCGATGAGGGGGCTACAGTTTACTACTAAATGACATGTTTTATAACTATAACCTACCAGCTCCTATTTCCCGCAAGCACTGTCCGTTGGTCATTTCAGCCTAATGGTCGGTAAATACAAAAGTACAAAATTATCTCCTGGTTTATTACCGCGTGTCTGAACTCATAGAAAACCTTAATACCTTAACGTACTAAGAGAAGGCAAGTGGTCTTCATTACATTGTAATTTAAACTGGCAGAGTTGGCTGTTACACTGCCATATTGGGTAATGCATGCGGTCTTTTATATAATATAGTGCAGATTAAATTAGGCTGTTTGTAATCCTTAGGGCACCATGCATGAAGCAAGACTACTATTTAGACTAAAGTTGGGTGTGACGCAGGTTCAGCGATAAAGTTGTATTTACGCATAGCCTGGACAGGCAGCCTAAAATATATAGCGGGGTAATGCGCTGGTTCCGGAACTAAAGACAGCACATTAGAATTCCAGGCCACGAGCACGGCCCACGCCTCAAAAAGGTTTTTTTTTTCGCTAAGGCAGCATCCCATAAACTTTTTTCAGCCGGTCATAAATGAACTTCATTTCAGCTACGAATCCTGTACGAATTTTTTTGGTTGATCTGTGGTGTGTCCGCGGGGCCTTTCTGGTTTATGTCTGCAGTGCTGTCTTAGAAAAAACGATGTGAATTTCCAAGGCGCAGTAAAAACGCCAGCTCCTTGGCACGTTACGGCTCATTTACTTAGGAATGAATGAATTCTTTTATTAAGAAAAGGGAGGACCTAAGGTCGCTGGTGGGAAAGCTCGAGCTGAAGCGCCATGCAAATAGCCCATGACAGGGATGGATTTCGTCTTATTGTACTTTCGCCTTGTGGCGCACCTTTTTCGACATGGCAACGTTCAGCTGTAGCTATCGTTTTCTGTTGGCCGCTACGGAAGCGATTGCCCGGTCTTCTCTCTCGGTTCTGAAATAGAACGTTTTCTAACCAACGAGCCATTCTTCTCTATAGCTTTCACAGCCATTGCTCTGACGGTGCGGCCAACGGCGGAGCGCAGTCGCGTTTGTCGGCGCTGTAGCAGAGCCTCCGAAAAAGAAGATGCCTAGGGAGCGGAGAGCCGTGATTTGCTGCCAGAGTCGGCTATAGCGGCGCCGGGTTGAGCTCAGCGGACCGCGTTTCTTTCTTTTCTACTCTTTTAATCCGAGTGTTCGTTTCGGTCTCGCTCGCACACGGCGCCGCAAGATAAGTACACCGCCACCGCCGGTTGCACTAGTTGAGCGCTTGTGTACGTATACATCGCAAGAACGTTTTGACTGAGAAATTACATAGGAGAAACACAGGGTAGTGGAACCTCACCCCAAATATCGAGGCATAAAGCGCAATTTTACTCTAAGATCGAGCGAGGTTTGCATCGTAACCTTAAAATAGGAGAGGAGCAGGGGCACCTCACTTCTGGCTTTTGGCGCTGAAATAGTCGCAATAAGTAGAATGTCCAAGCATGGGTATCTTCAAGCACAACAAACATCCCAATCAAACGGAATGACCTCAAAAATATATACGGCTTCAATTCTATGAACACAGCAATTAAGAAGTTTATGGTATAACATGATAAATAAATAAACATATCGTATAAATGATGGTGAAAGTAAACGCACTAAAAATTGTGGCAGAAACCATCGTTGATTCTGAAAGTCAGCAATAATTTTCTTGTGTAATATGGTGCATATAGCCATCCTATTCGCGAATCACGAAACCTTATAGACATATCAGGAGACACACGGAGTGGTAATCTCACTGCCAACCACAATGCCGAATGACACCACGACACAGTATATCTTGTTGTAATCATTTCACTCCAGTTGAAACTTCGTAGCAACCCCGGTGCCATTAGTTCAGACGTAGCTTGGACGCCTTCACTATGGGTTGACAACTCGGGTCGACGCCTCATAAGAAAATATATCGAAAAGAAAATGAAATGTCACAAAATACGGGTCCGGGTTCAAAGCCATACAGAAACGATATAATGTCGCTTGTTGCTGCATGCCGGTTTCCAAAGTTTGTCTATTGCTTTCAGTTATATATTTTTTTGTAGCTAGACGGGGTGGACATTACAATGAATACTAACATTGCATTTGGAAATGCAATATGCTTGGTAGGAGGTGCAGGATTATAATCAAGCGCGCATGAATATTTTTAGTGTTTTCCCGAGACCTGAAAATTTTGGTAACATTCTGAGAACGTTCATACTCGTTTTTAAGGAAAATGAGCAACGAGAATGAGAACTTGCTGGCCACAAGTTGCATGAGTGAGTAATCATGGGCACGTGATTGGACATCATGTGAGTGGACCCCATACCACTCAGTAGAACTTTTAAAATGTCACACCCTCAGCGGCAAATAAAAAAGTCAATCCTTGTGGACATATTGTTTTTAAGCGTTAGCGTAGTGGTGGAAAAATATTTTTCTTCGTGGTACGATACAAACGCCCCTTTGACTGTTGTCGTTATGTTCCGTTGCCTTCCTAACTGCCGCATTCCCCGAGCAGACATTTCGTAGCTTTCCAGCGTGTTCGCAGACAAAACTGGCATCAAGTACACCCTTTCATGAGACATCTCGTCCCATAAATGAATGAATTAATGAAAATAAGAAAACCAGATTGATTGACTCGTGGGATTTAACGTCCGAAAGTTATGGACGTTAAATCCAAAAGTTATGGGAGACGCCGCAGTGAGTGTTGGTGGGCTCTAGGCCAGAGTTGAGCCTCCGGAGTCCTTTATCGTGCACCCAAACCACGGCATATGAGTGTTTTCTCTCTCCGCCCCCACCGATATGCGACAGCCACAGCCCAGATTCGAAACCACGACCTCGGGGAAGAAAAAAATATATATACATATATGTAAGACATCAAGCTTCTAAGGTGGCCTCCAGACCCGCCTCGAAGGTTCAGTTATCGTATTCCAGATGGCTAAGCAGTACATCGAGGTTGTGAGATTGCAGTGGTCCCTACCGGTGATGACTCAATTATGAGCGGCGATAGGTGTGGACATCGCCAATGCGAAACATCACTGCTGGGTAGGACAAAGACGCATTCTTCAGTGGCGTCGAGGAACGTCAGCTGCGTGATCCTAGGCCGCGCTATATCTATGCCCTACTAATCTCGTTCCACATAGGCTCAAGCTGCATTGAACTGAGCTGAACTGAACTGAATTTATTTCCGACAATGTTGCGGGAGACGAGGAACAAATTTAAACAGACAGCCCGAGAGGACTTGGCCACTCTACAAACTTGTTGGCATAACGACAGTTAACAACAACAACAAAAAAGTACAAGCTCATTCATTGTTGAGTGCAATAGATTCTACATCGCACACTTACAGACATAACACCTTTATATTTCTACATTATCAAACATGCATATGCGCATTAATTAAATGCCGTACATAGTACCTACAACCAACAGACAAAATAGCAAGCTGGGAAAATCAGCACAAGTTAGCATAAGCGTAAGCGATAATAATCTTAATAGACGTTCCACACGATGAGAAGAGTTTTTATATCTGTGAAGAGAGAAGTATTTCTCCAGCACAATTATTTTTATCTAGAACGACGTACTGTTTTCTTGCTTTTTTTTTCTTCACACAAGGCGGAACAGATGGTTTTAAGTGGATCATAACTTTAACTGGAAGACGTAGTCGTTCCACTACATCAAGCGGCAGTTGCACGAAGTTGCATTTAACCTCATTTACTTGATACAAACATCTCCATTATTCATTCATTATTATTATTATTATTATTATTACTCTTATCTATTCTTTGCACTGGCGACATCAAAATATTTAAAGAGATGCACAGTATTGAGGACTGCCGAGCTCTGCAGTCAGACCTACCCTCATTTTCTGAATGGTGCCAAATAAACGAGCTCACTCTAAATTAATCTAAAACCACAATTCTGTCACATTCGTGTAAAACCAATTATATTGTCTTCCCTTATTCTGTTGATTGTACAGTGTTGACCAAAGTTGTTGAAATAAGGGATCTCGCTGTGCTTTTTGACAGCATGTTAAGCTTCTCCGCCCATTTTAAGCGCGTAGCATTACGAGGCCTGCACACGCTCGGTTCCGCCTGCAGACTTACTAGATATTTCCGTACCCTTCTTTCCTTCATCAAACTGTTCATATCCATATGTCTTCCATTACTTGAATACGCCTTAATGGTGTGGAATGGCACAAGCAATTCAAGTAGCATAATAATAGAGCGAGTGCAGTAAGTAGTTTGCGATTATATAAACATGGTTTTCTTACCTCGCGCACCAACTTTTCAATTCTGAGTAATCATCCTACACTTCCGTCACTTAGACACAGGCGTAAACGAACCGACGTTTTCTTTTTATACAAAATTATTCATGGAATGATTACATGTTCGGTCGGATCCACTACCTTTCATTTCACTGCGGGTTCCGCAGAAGACTCCCAGGGGAACATAGGCCCTACCACGTCCCTGCCTCTTTCAGCAGGCACTCGCCTCTCCACAGAAAGCGCAGTCTTTACAATGGTAATTTTCTCCATCTTGATGTCTTTCAAAACGTATCGTTTTCCTCCTGTTCCCTGCTTCGCACTTTCTCTAGAGCCTTCTTTTTAGCTGCACTCCTACCCCGCCTTCTTGTATAGTTTCTCTCTTCCGTATATATGTGTAATGTATAATGTATGTAATTTTGTGTTTTTGCTTGATTGTTGCTCCTTTGACACCTGTTTCCCCTGATGTGTGTTTTACATTACATTTTTTCCCTTTAAGGGTACGGCCACGCTAGCGGCAAAAACGCGCGTTTTTACCGCTAGCGTGGCCGTACCCTAACTGTTAAAAGAATTGCCGCTCGACTGGCCACTCGAGGCACTTGGCGTGTATTCCTGGGCTTCTTTTACGCTCGGAAAAATATATCTGTGAAGCACGTACTGAGCAACAGAAAGGTGTATCGGGAGTTTTAATAGCTGAGATGTTTAAGCCGAGCGTTAGTCCCTAACATGCGAACAGAAATTGTGGGCCGATCCTGGTGGTAGTGCAGAAAGGGTCCAAGCGCAATGACACTTACCCGAGTGAACTAGAGAAGCTGATCCTCACTAAGTCAAGTGAAGCATGGTTGGCACTACTTAAGCTGAGTCAGACATCGATAGCCAAATGATAGTTAATCAATAGCTAATCGATAATCAATCAATAATCAATAAATTCTGGAAAATGCTGGAGTTGACTTGGTAGTTCTTAGCCTAGCCCAAACACGTGGCCAATACCTTGCGATAGCCAATCGATTGCCAATGCACAACCAATCGATAATCAATCAATAATAAATAAATTCTGGAAAATACTATGGATGACTTGGTCGTGCTTCACCATCATCATCATCATCAGTCTATATCTATGTCCACTGCAGGATGAAGTCTTCTGCGATCTCTAATTACCCCTGTCTTGTGCTAGCTGATTCCAAGTTGCGCCTGCAAATTTCCTAACTTCATCACCCCACCTAGTTTTCTGCCGTCCTCGACTGCGCTTCCTTTCTCTTAGTATCCATTCTGTAATTTAATGGTCCACCGGTTATCCGTCCTACGCATTGCATGGCCTGCCCAGCTCCATTTTTTCATCTTAATGTCAACTAGAACATCGGCTATCCCCGTTTGCTCTCGATTCACAGCTCTCTCTTCCCGTCTCTTAACGTTAGGCCTAACATTTTTCGTTCCATCGCTCTTTGTGCGGTCCTTAACTTGTTCTCGAGCTTCTTTGTTAACCTGCAAGTTTCTGCCTCATGTTAGCACCGGCAGAATGCAATGATTGTACACTTTTCTTTTCAACGATAGTAGTAAGCTCCCAGTCAGGATTTGGTAATGCCTTCCGTATGCCCTCCAGCCCAATTTTATTCTTCTGTAAACTCATGATCTCATGATCTCATGATCAGGATCCCCTGTGAGTAATTGACCTAGATAAAAGTACTCATTTAAAGACTCTATAGGCTGACTGACGATCCTGAATTCTTGTTCCCTTGCCAGGCTATTGAACATTATCTTGTCTTTTGCATATTAATCTTCAACCCTACTCTTACACTTTCTCGCTTAAGGTCCTCAATCATTTGTTGTAATTCGTCCCCATTGTTGCTGAATAGGACAATGTCATCTGCAAACCAAAGGTCGCTGAGATATTCACCGTTGATGCTCACTCATAAGCTTGAATACTACTTCTAAGCATGCAGTGAATAGCACTGGAGAGATTGTTTCTCCTTGTCTGACCCCTTTCTTGATAGGGAACTTTCTACTTTTCTTGTGGGGAACCAAGGTAGCTGTGGAATCCTTCTAGATATTTGCCAAGATATCCACGTATGCCTCCTGTACCCCTTGATCGTGCTTATCCTAGCCCAAAAGCCAGGACTAGTTAGGTGCCCATCAGCTCCGCTGTATCTTCAGCATTGCGCCCGCAGCGCAAGCTACGATAATTTTTTTAATGTCGGTCTACAATTTTCTCATCGACACTTTTGACCTAATTATAATATTTGAGACGTTGATTAAATAATTCGGACTAATTATGTAATTAGGATGTATGTAAAAAATTATCTGAGTATCTCCAAGCGACGGCAAAAAAGATTACCTTGGTTCAGTCCAGCTACATGACATTTACATATTTTTAAATCTTGGTGCATGATAGTTGGGACACCATGTATGTAATCGTATGTATGTATGTATGTATGTATGTATGTATGTATGTATGTATGTATGTATGTATGTATGTATGTATGTATGTATGTATGTATGTATGTATTATGTATGTATGTATGTATGTATGTATTATGTATGTATGTATGTATGCATGCATGCATGTATGTATGTATGTATGTATGTATGTATGTATGTATGTATGTATGTGATACCATTTCTCCCATGCACCAGCAACAAGACCATCAGGTTGTTCCTGGGCATGTAAATGAAGTTGATTGATTGATTTATTTGTTGATTGATTATGATTATTGTTATGATTAAGACGACTATATAATAGGGTGCCCTATTCTGACGGACGCCAGAAAGATAATGCTTAAACTGGCAAATCAAGCTTTATTAAATCTGGAATTGATCTTGCAAGATTTCATACTATGCGTGTTTCACATTTTGCAGTCGACAAATAATTTTCCAAGCCGAAAACCCAAGAAGTCGAACGCTTAGCTTGTATACCACCTCGCTGACACGTAGGGCCAGAAGGCATATTTTTGGAACATTTCCTGGTCTTTGCCTGTATTACCTCTTTCCTCGTTCTTCACGTTACGTTACAGTTATAATTTTCGAGTTGGTTTGTGGATATGGTGGTATAACCGTTTCATGGCGAACTTGAAAGGAAGGCGCTGGAAAACACATAAAGAAGGCACATACTCATAAAATTTACTAAGGTTATGGATGGGCTTAAAGAGGGGGGGGGGGGGGGGGTTACTATCCCGCGTTAGCTTTGTGGAGCGCTCGGCAAGGAAAACGTTCGTTCGCTCGCTCGCTGGTTCTTTAGTTCGTTCAATTGCTCCATCGTTCGTTCAGGCTATTCGCTTTCATTGACAATCAACGTCGATGGTTTCTGCACAATTTTTTGTGCTTTTGATTTTTCATTTTTAACTCAGCAATCTGGAGTTCAGTTGCTGCATACCCGTACACTCACGAAGGGTTGTCTCGGGTATGAAGTGTGGTCTCACCGGCAGCTTAGTGCACTTCCACACGGAAGACACGGAAAGTGGTCGAGTGGCTGGGAATACAGAGCGTGTTTCGTTTTCTTTATGCACGCATTAGTTGAAGCAAAGGCCATTTCTTCTTTCTCTTACTCCAAGAACACAAACTCACGATGGGGGATATCAAGGAGCAGGCTAAACGTAAAAAAAAAAAAACGAAGTCCATACCGTGAACGGTGAGGAAATGCACGTATTTTATATCCGAATCAGTGGCGCGAATGAAAGCATCTGAAGCATGCTAGTTCTCGACAGTTCTTTATCGTGTTCTTCTTCCGGCGAATGGACGGGGTGGATTGCGTTGGAAGTTGGCGGCACTTCTCTGCACAAACAGTGCCGCTGGCAAAGCGTGCCCGCAGTAAGCCAGCCCCCATTCCGCACACAGGGCGCTGAGCGAGCCAAGCACAAGAACCGCGCGCGCACAGCAAAACGACCCTTGGCCGCCACTCGACGCTGCATCCTCGAGTCTCACCACTTGTATTGCCAGCTGCTGCTGTACTGAATTTTCCACGAGCGCATCGTCATGCTTTATAGCCGGCCGTGAATTAACACCGCAGCAAGCTCTTTGTTTTCGCTTCGCTCGCTGTTCGGGTCTGCAGGCACAGCGCGGCTCCGCGCAAAACACATCGGCTGTGTTTCGCGCGCCGCTGTTCTCCACGGTGCCGAGGCCCATTCGGAGGCTTGAGCAAGATGCCATTCTGCGGCCGCGTGCCTTCCCAACGGGACGCACAGTGGGGCCCAGGGTACGCGTCCACAGGATTGAGCTAGCACAGAGGCCTGTGGCGCTGCCAGGCAGAAGCCACTTACGAGAGCGCTGCATAGCAGCGACTCTTCCGCATCTTTGGCTCCCATCTGGCTTTCATGTTCTCTGCCACAATTGCCTCTTTATATATCGTCCCCAGAGTCCGGCTGCTGCAATACATGGAAGGGAATGAAGAAGACAAAATAAAATAGTAGAAGTGCTACGGAACAGTGCCGAGTATGCCGAAGTAGATCTCAGTGCGCGACTGTATAGACAAGACGTTTTCACGATGGTGTGTAGACGAGAAGGGCAAGTCGCTAATGAAGCAATGCATGGCTGCTAATGACAAGGCCGAAGCATCGAAGGATGGAAGTGAACAATTCTCCACTTCATCGTCTTTGGCGAACGAATAAAGGCGCTTCCCTAAGTCGAGCAGCGATACACGAGACGTAGCATGCCTACAAATACGAAGAAGTGCAGTACTACAGCGCTAACCATCGAAAACGAAATTGGTAAAGGGAGAGCACGGGTGCATGTTGGGATCGGTAATAACAATCCTTTAGTGACCCATGTATTAGTGGTGAAATTTCTACGAAACCTCTGCACTCGAAATAAAGTGAGGATTGTGTTTTACGCTAGACGGAAGACAGGGTCGAGCCCTTTTTAGCTCCCTTACCCCAGGTTCCATGTAGTTAAGAATATACAGACGTGTCCCGCGAATAAGTCGGCTGTTGTGCGCCGCGTGGTGCGATTAATGGCGGACGCGCAGTGTGGTGTCGAAAACGTTCAGGGACGCACTAAACTTTCGTGCAATAAAGAGAAGGCTTTCATTTCTTAGACCCACCGCTATCCATCACTGTCAAACTCACATGCCCCGGGAAATTTTTCTCGCGCGGCATTAGGCGGTGCAAATACATTTGGGTTGGTCAACTGGAAAACAAAACGCAGACCTATGCTGAAGGTGGTAAAGGGGCGGTAAAAGTAGGTAATTGCGTTGCCAAGATTTCTGAGCAGAAACGCGCACGGTGACAAGATGTTTTTTTTTTTTTTCGTAAAATACTGGGCGCATTAAAAGAAAACAAGAAAAAAAAAACATTTTTAACTTCGGCAGGGATACCCAACTTAAAAAAAAGAGACAGAAAAAAAAAAAAAGAAAACGAAATCGAACCGTGTCGGAAAGGAGCCCTTACTATCACTCGTATTCGCATGCGTTACAGAGTCTGGGATGTTTCCGGCAGCGTTTATCATTCCAGGAAATACTCGGGACTGGGCAGCAGTGAGTACGTAGTGCCGTGACGGGCGAAGTGCGATATTTTTTCGGCTACATGGCATTTGCCATATTCTAGGCACGAAGTTGTCTTTACGTGTTCGCCGACTGCCGCTCCATCTTTTGTTTTGTTGTACAGTCACCAAAGTGCGCTCAGGAAGGTAAGGCCAGGATAATGCACGCTTTCATAGTGTCCGAACGCCGAATATATTGCTAATTCTTAATGGCGGAACAGTATTCTGCCGCTGTTTTTGCTTCATACGTACGGATGTGTGCCTTGATGTTTGTGGTATAGGACACTTATGGTGTCAGCCAAATGTTTCTGGCCAGTCGAGATGGCGCACGCGAATTGGTTTGATAACAGTTCCCGCATTTTGCCGACATTGGAATGCAGCCGCCGTGGCCGAGATGGTATGCTGTAGCCTCTTGGTTCATGGGATAGAAAAACAATGAGACCAAAAAGTTTGCCGTCCCGCCCGAAGGGCGATACATGAACAGCGATAGCAAGGTTTAGCCTCGGACGGTGTTCGCACTGAGCGTGGGTGTGACATGTTGGCGCGACGCAGCACGTAGGTTAACTCCTGCTGGGCAGAAGGAACAGTGCCCCGTGGCAGCCACGAGGCATCTCACAACGCTGGCGCGATGAGCAGTGCCACCAGTGGCGTTGACGGCATCGCACGTCGATGGTGCACGAAATGAGACCGACGGACCCAGTGAAATATTGCATAACATTAGCTTGACGTTTAATGCGCGTTCCGATCATGACACGGCAGCTTAGCAGGAACGCTATTATGGTTATAGTGCGCGGGCCCACAATGCTGTCCTAGAACGCTGTCTTGGCTCCGCCACCAAAGCTATCGAGCATAGCGTCAACGGTGGGTCTACTTCGATTCGTAGTTTTTAAGCCATACGAACTCCGCGTTTCTATACAGATCCTCGTCCTTGCCATCTATAATTGCTATCGTATGATGCTGTCAGTCCGTATGATTGCTATCGCAATAAAAAGCGTTGAACATTGGACATGAGGGCCGCGGATGGTTAACCTTGATAATCAAAGAAATTGAATTCAGGCTTATCGGAGACATGGTAAAGTTGCACGTCATTTACATCTGCGTGATGGCGACGCAAATTTCGATAATTGAATTTGCCACGCATACGCGTTACTTTTGTCGCGGACATTCACCATTAACTGTTACTAGGAGTAGACATTGTGGAGATGCTGAGCCGCAACTGAATATGCCATGGTAAAAATAGTTTTGCAGTGATCCCAAACTCGTTTACGAACAGGGGAGAATTATAGCATGCCGGGAATGGAGCCTTCTTCCGGTGTACTTCCGCGCTACTCTCGAGGTCCTGGAGCATGCACAGAATCGCTTCCGAATTAGCATGCATATGCAGTGGCACCAATTCTGTGACATGTGCCGTTGGTTCAAACACGAAAGCCATATTCGCAAAGTTCGCACGCTACAGCTCTTCGTAACAACAGGCACCGGCCAATAGCGATATGAGTCTTAGGCCATCATCAAATCATAAGAAAGGCGGTAAGACAATTACAAGGAGTTCATGATATCGGTCGCAGTTTTCCGCTCTGCGTAAAGAGGCTGCGTAATACAATGTGCATTCATATGGGTCATATATACATGCATAGTATTCTGCAACGTTTACAGGATTTCCGTAGCACTTTCTGAAAGCGAAGCTGTTATGTCGACTAGATGCAATGGAAAACGTCTGATCCAAAGATCGCCTCAAATTTATAGAAAAAATGATTGTAGCTACGGCAAGGAAATTTCGAGGAGCTGTCGGGGATGCCTAGGGTGATGTGTGGGCGATGCGCGTAGTGTGTGGGGAAAATAGGGACGTTGTTGTAAATTACCGAGTTGAAGTTTCCTTCGTTTCAGAAATGCACGGGGATTTTAACACTCAGCCGTTTAAGATTTATCGGGCGTATCAGTACGAAACGTGGTAGGACTCAGGTATGCTTATATGAACGTTCTGTGGTACATTTAGTGTCTACACATTTTGGCGAAGCAGTTCTGGGTTATTATCGGCACTTGCAGGGGGTCTAAAACGTCTGCCATTTGCCAACTGCAATGTGCACCAATATGAAACTGTGTAGAATGAACGCGTGCGTTAGGGGAAACATTATCCATAAATTACAATGCTGTAGGTGCATAAAGAGTGGCGTACCATATTTCTCAATGGCCTTTGGAGCTTTTGAAACGATCTTTGGAGCAATGCAATGATTTCAAATTGCTGCTGTAGGCAAACTGCCAAAGAAATATGTTTCAACTTTCGCAAACGAACAGCTGAGACCATCTACGCTTAAAATCTACCATTTCGATTACCGTTCTATGTTCGGAAGGGTAAATTTGAGAGCGGCAATTGGGAGCGGGCACTCATTCAACGCCACCGGCGACTGCGCAACGCCTATGGCTCGGCGTGTAGGTTTGTGCAGTTTAGGGTATTGCATGAGAGCTGCAGAAACTTTCCACAGGAACTAGGAGTATATTTGATGAGGAAACATTGGCACGCTATTCGGGGCCCCCCTTCTTTTGTATCAGAGAACTTTTCTTCACTGGAACCTGAGTTGCGATCTTCCAAGGTAGAACAAGTCTACAGGGGTTTTAAGGTTGCCTCACTTCACTTTAAAAAAAAAATCAGAAAAGACTAAGACATACGCTGTTATTTCTTCTGTTTTCGTTATTAGAGTTTAAAAAAGAACTGCCTTTGACCTACAGCACAAATCTGGTTATTGAGCTGTATTACTCGAAGATTGCTTGCTCACGAAATGAAAATTTAAATTTGACTAAATGCCAAAACTTAACCAATCAACTTTACAACTAATTACTTTAGGGCATATTTAAGGCGATTTAGGCATTGAAGCCACTGAAACTTCAAGGCGCATACACGTGGAACTAATTTTGAAACTAGCATCTTTTTTAGAATGGCGACGTCAAACTTGCGGTAAGACTTGACTGTAGCTCGGCTTACTTTTTTAACAAAACGGCTTTTTTACATTGAAGCTAGATTACTCTACGATTACTTGCTCACGAAATGAAAATGCATATTTGACTAATAACAAAATTTCTCTAATTATCTCTCTAACTAATTACTTTAGGGTATATAGAAGTCAATTGAAGAATTGAAACCAGTGTGTTCTCAAGGCATAGACACGCGGAACTCATTTTGAAACTATCACCACTTTTGATAAAAGTGCCGGCAAACTTGCTGTAAAAATAGACTGTATTTGGCTTATGTTTTTTAACAAAACGTTTTTTTTTACAATGGAGCTCAATAACCGAGTCCCTCGGTTCCCCCATTCTTCTGGAAACCAATGTATTTCGTGTTCGTGGTCGAGGCTTGCCCCGTCGTGCTAGAGCACTGTTATATAAGTTAAGGGTTGGGTCTGTGTTGTTGCTCGAACGCCTATACCGACAAGGACGTGTGGACAGCTCGTCGTGTACGTTTTGTGGCTTCTGTGAGACGCTTGAACATCTCGTTTTAGAGTGTCCCGCATTCGTTTCGCAGTGCGCATCGCTAATGAAGGAATATAGACTTATTGGGCTGCAATGTGCGACCCTTGACGATTGCCTATTTCCAAGGGGGTGCGCTTCACGACGTGACCAGGCCCATCGAGCCCTGCTAACTTTTCTGAAGGACACT
This sequence comes from Dermacentor silvarum, assembly GCF_013339745.2. Taxonomy (NCBI): domain Eukaryota; kingdom Metazoa; phylum Arthropoda; class Arachnida; order Ixodida; family Ixodidae; genus Dermacentor; species Dermacentor silvarum. The sequence goes on from NC_051154.1 coordinate 151,427,721, forward strand.
GACTTGGCCTCCCGTTTGTAGACATTATTTGTATTTTGCTTTGTTCTGTCTGTCTCCGTCATTTCTTTATTTCCTCTTTTCTTTCCTCATATCATTTCCTCTATTTCCTCCTCCTGGAAGAGTAGGCAGGCGTTGTGCCCCTCTCGGTGGCAGTTTTCAGCTTGCTCGATCCCTCCCTATTTGCTTCATATCCTTGTGTTATATGTGTACAAACCAAATAATAATAATAATAATAATAATAATAATAATAATAATAATAATAATAATAATAATAATAATAATAATAATCGTCGCATATTTTGGAAACGCTTATCGCGAAACTGGTGTCATACTCAGTATTCTTTCCAAGGGGAAATGTCTTGCGAACTCACCGGCTACATTTCGTAAATTACAATATGTGCCTTAAAGCCATTATTTAAAAGTTAATTAGCGGAACTATAACAATTAGTCGTTATACATTTCAATTTCTTGTGCAAATATTGCCCGGCTCCTAAAGTAGTCCCGGTCATGAAGTAGCATTCCACTACATACAGCGAGAAATAAAAAAAGGAATGTTCTGGCAACTGTTAAAAACAAAAAGAATCCTATAGTATATACTATAGTATTCGACCATTTTGTAACATGGAAGCTGTTTAAGCCGGCCGTAATTTGTGGTGCGTAGCGAGACACTACCCAGAAAGAAAAGAAACTTTCTTGCCGCGGCGGGATTTGAACCCGCGTCCCCCGGTCCCAAAGCGAGCGTCGTAACCACTAGGCTATAGGGCCACTTTTTTCTTTCATGGTATTTATTACTTTAACGTGTAATAATAAAAAAAAAACTCTCACTGATTGTGCCTAGTCACAGGATGGCGGGCACAATAATTCACACACAGAAAAACAGAAGCGGCACTGTTCCGCTTTAAAAGGGTGGTAAGTCTAAGCACCTCACTAAAATGGGGTACCAGTCCGGTTGAACATCAAGTCCATCATAAATATGTTTTAGATGCACAGTCATCTGGATGAAATGTACCCTCGTAGGTACAACCGGTTCGGAGTTGCGGTCCACCCTTCGCGCCTTCCACAAACTGTGCATTCCGATGAGAAAAAAACATGTCGAAAGGTACATTGTCATCTGATTTCGGCAGCAGGCATCGCACTGTATGGGGGTCGATTTCAAAGTCTTTCTTTAAAGTCCGTTGGAGGATATCCCAAAATAGAATGGCATCTTTGCAGCCAATAAAACAGTGTTCAATTGTCTCTGGCACGTCACAAAGACGACAATTAACAGAGGACACAAATATACCCTTTTTTGTAGCCATGTTTTTACCGGTGACGTTTCACTATGTAGTTTATAAAAGAATGTTTTGCGGCATGGGGATATATACATTTTACGAACCCGCTTTAGTACATCGTGGCCTGGCCATTCAATGTATAGTCATCGGTAAAATGGAGGCGGAAAAAGCATGAACAGTAAATCTTTGTATAACCTTTTACATGACACGGAGTACAAGTATTCAGTGGAAAACCGAACTGTCAGGAAACGAACCGCCAAGTAAACCTGTTGCACGAACCCCAACAAGCATGAACGAGAAGAAAAATTTGAAGAAACAACTAAATCAGGTAAAGCATCAACAAGTGTGACTTGTATGAATGACCGAATTATAGGATGCGAAGCATCGCGGAAAAAGAAGAAACGAGACACTATTTGCCGCACGTGAAGATGCACTAAGCCGATCCCACGCTCACTAACTGGTCTAAAACATTGTCTCGCTTCATGGGCTCAAAAGTGGAGGACCATATGAAAGTTGCAAAAATTCGGTGAAAGCGTTGGATGAGGAGCCTGGCACAGTGAATAACTTGCAATACGTAGTAAATTTTGGTTGCCAAAAACTTATTGCAGGCTTCAGTCTTGCCGAAAATAGAAAGTCGGTATGGAACGAATGTCTGGGCGTAACTTTGCAAGGCCGAAACCCGTTCTTTCCAATAGTGCGCGCTTAATTTATATGCGTCTAGCGGCACGCCAAGATAGGTTGGCGGAACACTAGTGCCTGCTCACTTTTCTGGCTTATAACACCAGGAGCCAAACCATAAGCCTAAGCTTTTCGAGGAGTTCATTTGTGCTCCTGATACGCTGCCAAATTTCTCTATTGTAGCTACAAACTTTTCAACACTGGGCTTATCTGTGCAGAAAAACGCTAGATCATCTGCGTAAGCTAACACCTTAACCTCATTACCTAGTATGTTGAAGCCATGGATGGAACTTGACTGAATTACGCTTAATCATAGTGGTTCCAGGTAAAGGGTGAAGAGTACTGGGGACATCGGGCATCCTTGCTTTACCGAAGAGCAGATATCAACGGGTTTGGAGAGATGTCCATTAATAACTAAACGAGTAGAACAATGGGTGTGGCAAAGCCTAACGCCTTTAAGCACAATGGAGCCAACATTGGCGTGTTCCAGAAGAGAAAATAAATAGGAATGACTGACTCGATCAAAAGCTTTAGCAAGGTCTACTTGGAGCATTGCAAGCTGCTCAGTGGAACCGTAACAGTACTTGTACGGGCGATATATATGTTGGTCAACCTCTAATTGATCAACCTCTAATTCCACACGTCTGATGGGAATTAATGAGAACCAACATCGCCAATTGTAATCTATTAGATAAAACTTTTGCAAAAATTTTATAATGAACGTTTGACAACGTGATTGGTCTGTAGCTTTCAACAGAACGCAGTTTTTTCCTTATCTGAGCTTTTTGGGAATAAAACTGTGTGGTTTTTGCAAAAAGATTGTGGAAGAGCGTCCACCTCTAAACTTGTAATAAATATATCCAATAATATGGAACTGATAATGCCTTTGAACGCTTTGTAAAATTCACTCGAAAGTCCATCAGGGCTGGGGGTTTTCGATAAAGGCAGCTGATCAATAGCTAGCTCAATTTATTGGATGGTAACAGTACCACTGATGAATGCACACTCCTCATTCTGTAACGGTCTTACTAGAAACACAAAACTCTCTAAGACTTTTGCATCATGATCTTCGGGAGGTGCTCCAAACAAAGCATTGTAGTAACTTTCAAACTGTGAAATTATGTCATTCATATTTGTTACAAGACTACCTTTGGAGCATATTTCCGAAATTACTTTATAGGCTATAGAGCCACGCTTGCAGAGCGTGCATTTATGCGAACCATATGATTGCGTTCGAGCGTCGTCGTCTTCGTCCACAGCTGGCGCGTTCGTACGCTCGTGCTCTGCGAGGTGAAGAGGTTTTGCGCGCTATGAGAGCGAGAGAGAGAGACGCATTCACGGAGCGGGTCTCTTGGAACGTGGTGTCGGTGTTGCAAGCTGCGCTATGCAACGCGCAGTGACGGCCATAACTTCGAGACGCGCGAAAAGAAATTGTCATCATCATGAGTAATAAGATGAAAAGTTTGCGCGCACTTCCGGAAAATGGTGGGCTACGATCGCCCAGCTTCACTGTTTCCAGCGTTGCGCGGCCGAGTGCAAGGTTAAGCGTTTTTTGTTAGGGGGTATCTTATCAATTCATATCACTGATCGAAACTGGCTAACAATTTCAGATATTTTATTTAAGATTTATTCACCGTCTTGAGGGCATACGTATATATGAGGAAGTTCAAGCGGCGACCATGAAAGCATGGTCATTTTCTTGAAAATTCAAAATCGAGCGCATGGTTCAAACTGTTTACCGATAAACATATTCCGCGCCCCGGTGCCCGATCGCGCGGTTTATAGAGCTATAAGTATTTCGCAAGGGCCTTCGTTTCTGTGACGTAGGGCGTGACAGATGTCCTATATACGCCAAATCGTCACATGCCCTACACGGCTGATTCTGGCGGCTACTTGTTTGAGCCGTGCAGCTAAATTAGGAATAATAATAATCAAACAATTATGCATATGCAACACAAATGCTGGAGTATATATATAAGAAGCGAAGTGGGTAAATTAATATCATAAGACTAATGGCGATGCGTACATTTGTGTTTACTATCAATCCTATATGCAACGTGTAATCTCGTGCAACGGTTATGTTCTTGCACCGCAAAGGTCACGACTTCTATACCACTTGTGTTACACTGGCAAATACCCCATTGTACTGGATTAGCTAAAAAACTCACAGGACGGTGAGTGTCCAATGCGAATGTTTAAGCGTCAACTGCGGTGCGGGCTATGCGTTTTCACTCACGATCATGCGCTCGCCGAATTACTTGCGGGTTTGAAGTTGCTGCTTACGTCATGACATGTCAGTGTAAAGTGTGCTTTATAGCACACGCTTCTCTCCGATGCTACAATGCTCGCCAGCTTTCTAAGAATACATTAGCGTATAGCGCGCAGCAACGCACCGAGCGGGAAACTGCCGCCGGTGCTCCCGATGCCGTTAAACACCATCTGGTTAACGCGACGCCGCGGCAGACGCTCGCGCTGCTTTGCGTGTAGGGAAAGGCGAGGCATAACTTCCCCTACACTACAGGAGCAATCGGTGGCTCTGCCCCCGCGTGACAGCGTGGAGGCGGTGCTAACAAGGAACCGAGCTTTGTCTCACGTCACCGAACACTCCTCTCTCAATGGCGGAAGCGCACGCAAAGCCACGTGCGCTTCCCAATAGGAAGCACCTTCTTGACGCCTCTCTGACCTCTCTTGTTCACCTCCACGGCTGCGGACGGCGCCGGCGATGTGAAACTGAGCAACGAGCTCAGAAAAGTTCCCGCTTTAAAATGGGCCTAAACCGAGTTGTATATCATCATCATCATCATCATCATCATCATCATCATCATCATCATCATCATAATTATCATCATCATCATCATCATCATCATCATCATAAGCCTATATTTATGTCCACTGCAGGATGAAGGCCTCTCCCTGTGATTTCCAATTATCCCTGTCTTGCGCTAGCTGGTTAGAACTTGTGCCTGCAAATTTCCTAACTTCATCACATCACCTAGTTTTCTGCCGTCCTCGAGTGCGCTTCCCTTCTCTTGGTATCCATTCTATAACTATAATGGTCCACGAGTTATACATCCTACGCATTACATGGTCTACACAGCTCCATTTTTTCCTCTTAATGTCAACTAGAATATCGGCTATCCCCGTTTGACCTCTGATCAACACCGCTCTCTTCCCGTCTCTTAACGTTAAGCTTAACATTTTTCGTTCCATCGCTCTTTGTGCGCTCCTTAACTTGATCTCGAGTTTATTTGTTAACCTCCAAGTTTCTGCCCCATATGTTAGCACCGGTAGAATGCAATGATTGTACACTTTTCTTTTCAACGACAGTGGTAAGCTCCCAGTCAGGATTTGGAAATGCCTGCCGTATGCACTCCAACCCAATTTTGTTCTGTAAATTTCTGTCTGACGATCAGGGTCCCCTGTAAGTAATTCACCTAGATAAACGTGCTCCTTTACAGAGTTTAGAGGCTGACTGGCGATCCTGAATTCTTGTTCCCTTGTCAGGCTATTGAACATTATGTTTGTCTTCAGCATATTAATCGTCAACCCTACTCTTACACTTTCTCGGTTAAGGTCCTCATTCATTTGCTGTAATTCATCCCCATTGTTGCTGAATAGGACAATGTCATCTGCAAACCAAAGGTTACTGAGATATTCGCCGTTGATCCTCACTCCTAAGCCTTCCAAGTCTAAGAGCTTGAATACTTATTCTAAGCATGAAGTGAATAGCATTGGAGAGATTGTGTCTCCTTGCCTGACCCCTTTCTTGATAGGTAACTTTCTACTTTCCTTGTGGAGAACCAAGGCTGCTGTGCAATCCTTGTAGATTTGTTGTGAAGTAGTAGAAGAAGATCCTTGTAGATTGTTTGTCAAGATATTCACGTACTCGTATGCATCCTGAACTCTTTGATTACGCAATGCCTCTATGACTGCTGGTATCTCTATGAATCAAATGCCTTTTCAGCAAAGCTGTATACCTCTACTAACCAAGGAAATGTTTGTGTTGCGTAAGCAAAAAACGCCAGGCTAAAAATGGAATACAAACAACATATCTCCTTTGAAATCAGGTATACAGCATACAGCTCAGCACTGGTTTTCTAAAGAAAAAAAAAAAAACAAGCATCAAAACCACATGATGGATGATAAGGCACCTGTGAACAATGGGAACACCCTCCGACGCGTTCCGGTAAAGATTAAGTTTGCAACTGCTTCGAAAGGGATTGACGTCATTCAAAACCCTCGTGAAACCAGTGTATCTGGTTTCACTCTTTGTAGAGCCACGTGTATGAATTCAAGTGATGTCACAATGAGTAATCGTTGTGGTTGTTGTTTACAGCGTTCGTTCTCCCGCGTGTCTTACCCGGTAAAGATTACGGTTGCGCAAGCTACTCCGAGTGGAAAAGTACCCAACGGCGTAGAAATCACGTAGTGACGTCACCGTCTAGCAACTATTCAGTTTATTCCAAGCTGCCATGGGTAGACCACGGAATGTAAAGACGCCAGAAGAACAGCGTGAATTTAATGTCATTGTCAAGTAATAAAGGGTGTAGTTAAGTACATTGCACGTGTCTCTGGTTTCACTCTGTGTAGAGCCACGTGTGTGAATTCAAGTGACGTCACAATGGGTAATCGTTGTGGGTGTCGTTTACAGCTTCGCTTTACAACCACCTTTACAGCGTGGATTGGAGCCACAGTTTTTTCATAATCTATTAAAGCCATATGAAGAGGTTGATTGTACTCCACAGATTCCTCTGTTACCTGATTGATGACATGAGTATTATCCATCGTAGAATATCCCTTCCTGAAGCCAGCCTGTTCTCTTGGCTGGATGAATTCAAGTGTTGCCCTGATTGTATTGTAAATAAGCTTGGTGAATATTTTATACAATACTGAAAGCAAGCTAATTGGTGTATAATGCATCAATTCTTAACGTCTCCCTGATTAGTATAATTAGGGGATTAGTATAATGTTGGCGTTCTGCCAGCTTTCTGGTACAATTGAAGTCGTGAGGAATTGCGTATAAAGGAACGTAAGCTTTTCAAGCATGATATCTCCTGCATATTTGAATAAATCGACTGCTATTCCATTTTCTCCAGCAGCTTTTCTCCTGGTCATGTCTTTCAAGGCCCTTCTAACTTCATCGCTAGTTATAGAAGGAGCCTCTGTATCCTGTTCATCACTATTTCGAATGAAAGTATCTTGGCTGTTTTGGGGACTGTACAGGTCAGTATAGAATTCTTCCGCTGCTTAATTTACTGTATCATCGAAATTGCTGATGATATTACCCTGCTTATCTTTCAGTGCATACGTCTTGCCTTTTCCTATGCCAAGTTTTCTTCCCACTGATTTCATGCTGCGTCCATATTTTACGAGTCATGCTTGGCGTACCTCGTGAGGCACAATCTGTTCCGCTACTCACGGAAGCGCACCAGTTGCCCCTGAGCTTGCAAGCAGACCAGAGAGCGCTACACCATATCGAACGTTTGCACCGAGCATCAGACGGCCAAGCACTGATTAATCGGTTGCTTCAGCGCCCTTTCTCTTGGATGGGGAAAATGGCGGCATTGTTTGTGGACATTACTCACAGTTCACGAGACACTACTTCTTTCACTACTCCGAAGAAGCGCAACAAATGCTCCTTCCCCATTTATCTGACAATTCCTGAAATACACAAAAAATCTAGTTAGCCTGTTCCGGCACTATTTCAATTGGCCCAGTCCCACCTATTTGAAAAATTTGAAGGTTATATTGAAATATTCACGGACGCATCTGTACACAGCGACGCGCAAGGCGGTTCTGCAGCTTTCTTCTGCCCTTCGACTGGCATCAGACGGGTATTCAGAATACTACATCCAACCTCATCAACAACTGCAGAACTAGCAGCGATTGATGTTGCTCTGAAATACGTACACGAAGAATTAAACGCCTTGAAGGTCGTCATTCTTACAGACTCCCGTGCTGCCCTCAGCAGACTTAGACAAGATGCCGATAGCCCATTGTTGTGCAGTATCCAAGAAACTTCGGGCAAAATTACTTCCTGTGGAGTGTCCCTCATTGCCCAGTGGGTACCCTGGCACGTGGGCATCTTTGGAAATGAAGAGGCTGATCGCCTCGCTTCAAGCTGTGCCCACCATGAATGTGACTGCGCTGACATTTCGTGCACGTTTGAAAACGCCCGTCTCCTGATACGCCGACACCTCCTAAAGCAGCACCCAGACCGGCGTGTTGCAGACGGATCGTTCCCTCCCCGCGTTCGTGGTCGAGGCTTGCCCCGTCGTGCTAGAGCACTGTTATACAAGTTAAGGGTTGGGTTTTTGTTGGTGCGCGAACGCCTATACCGACAAGGACGTGTGGACAGCCCGTCGTGTACGTTTTGTGGCTCCTGTGAGACACTTGAACATCTAGTTTTAGAGTGTCCCGCATTCGTTGCGCAGCGCGCATTACTAATTAAGGAGTATAGACTTATGGGGCTGCAATGTGCGACCCTTGACGATTGCCTTTTTCCAAAGGGGAGCGCTGCAAGACGTGACCAGGCCCACCGAGCCTTGCTAAGTTTTCTGAAGGACACTGACTTGGCCTCCCGTTTATAGACATTATTTCTATTTTTTTTTGTTTTTATTTTTTTATTTGTTCAGTCCGTGTCTCTGTCATTTCTTTATTTCCTCTTTTCTTTTCTCATATTTTCATTTCCTCTATTCCCTCCTCCTATAGGAGTAGGCAGGCGTTGTGCCCCTCTCGGTGGCAGTTGTCAGCTTGCTCCCTCCTTAATCCATTTGTGTCCTTGTGTGTATATGTGTACAAATCAAATAATAATAATAATAATAATATTTTACTGCTTCCTCAATCTTTTCCACGTTATAATTTCGAATATTCCTTACTCTATTCTTGTTGATCAGTTATGACAGTTCAGCTAATTCTATCTGATCTCTGGAGTTTGCCCCTTTCCTGTTTTGTCATTTCTTTATCAGGTGCGTTGTTACTTGGGAGAGCTTACCTACTGGTTGCCTTGGGGCCTTACCTCCCACTTCAATTGCTGCTTCTGAGATCAGCCTAGTTACGGTTTCATTCATTACCTCTATGTTGTCTTCATCTTCCTGTTCTAAAGCTGCATATTTGTTCGCGAGCACCAGCCTAAATTGGTCTGCTTTTACCTTTACTGCGTCTAAGTTGGCCTGTTTATTCTTGACTAATTTTACCCTTTCTCTCTTCAAATTGAGAGAAATCCTAGACCTCACTAATCTATGGTCACTGTACTTTACCCTACCTAACACTTCTACATCCTGCACCATGCTCGGATTGGCAGAAAGTATGAGATCTATTTCAGTCCTTGTTTCTCCATTAGGGCTTCTCCAGGTCCACTTCCTCTTGCTGCGCTTCCTGAAGAATGTATTCATTATTCGGAGCCTATTCCTTTCCGCAAATTCTACCAACATCTCTCCTCTAGCGTTCCTAGAATCGATGCTGTTGTTGCCAACTGCTTGCTCACCAGCCTGCTTTTCCCCCATTTTTGCATGGAAGTCGCCCATGAATACAGTATACCGAGTTTGCACCTTTATCATTCTCATTCAACTTCTTCATAAATCTGTTCTATTTCTTCATCATAGTGACAGGAGGTTGGGGTGTAGGCTTGTACTACCTTCATTCTATACCTCCTATTCAGCTTTATTACGACGACTGCTACCCTCTCATTAATGCTGTAGAATTCAGCATTGTTGCCCGCTATGTCCTTATGGACTAGAAATTCTACACCGAATTCTCTCTTATCTGGAAGACCTCTGTAGCAGAAGACGTGGCTGTTATTCAGCACTGTATAAACTTCACCAGTTCTTCTAACCTCAATAAGTCCAATAATATCGCAGACAATGCCTGATAATTCCTGAAATAGCCCTGCTAAGCTAGCCTCACTTGATAGGGGCGCGTGTTGAACGTCGCCATGTTCAGTTTCCAGTGGTGGCCTGTCCGGACCCAGAGATTCTTAGCACCCTCTGCTATGTCGCAAGTCTGACCGCCGCCTTGGTCAGGTGCTCCGCAGTCGCTGGGGACTGACGGCCATGGGTTAATTGTAGGAGTAATCAGAGAGGTAGTGGTGGAATACTGCACCAGGGAGGCCAATTCCTGTTCTGGTGAGGGAGTGACTTCGTTTAAGCTTAGTGGGCCTTCATAATTTGGTTGCACCTGGACTAGTATAGCCCCACTAGCTCTCGGGAATATTTTTTTGCCGGTGTCAGGTGCCACTCTATGCCCGAAAATGTAATGGACTGGAGTAGGGTTCGAACTTACGACATTCAGAATAGAAGCCAGGTGTTCTACCTCTGCTCTACGCCGCCACCAAGAACAAAAATAAAGTAAATCAAAGAAGCCGCTGAATATCGTGCACTACACTTTTAAGAGGTTGATGTGCTTTTGCGACAATTGTGAGCCCACAATTTATGTCGAGTGTTTATGTACGAATTTGTTTTTTAATACGTAGAACAGAGGTGCGCTCACTCGCACTACTTTTTATGTTCGGCATGTAGGGTTTATATAAGCTCATTTGTTGGTACTTGCATTCGGAGCTCATACAAGCTTTGTGTATACATATATACACAGCTATACCCGGCGAGAAACCTACTACCCAAGCGCAAACCACGCTGAAAAGGCATAGAATGCTCCTCAAATGGGAGGCGCCGTCACGTGCACGTCACAGAGGCATACGTCACTGGAAAGAGTACCCTCGCTGGTAGTTTCGCGAATGTGGTAGAGAGACGCACAATCCATCCGAAAATATTTCGGATCCTATGTTTAAGGTGAAGATATTAAAATATGAGGCATCTCGGAACAGTTCCTGTCTTCATCTTGTGATGTGAATATACATATAGCTGAAGCCTGTAAGCAAATTCTAGCTATTAGAACATGAATATCTGCAATTCTTCCTGGTATGAATTCTTGCCTGGATTGATAGCGTAGGAGCGAGAATAATAATAATGTCTCAGTTATAATAGCTTATTTTTTGTTTTAAAAAAGTATTGCTGTCCCGTTGGCCAATCAGGTGGCGTTGAGGCAGGTAGAGTAGAGCACTTATCAAGTGTATAATAGTTGACACTGATACCAAAATCTATACATTAAAAACTTACACAATTTACCATAGAATCAGTCTGATTATTACGGGTGAAGATGTAACGTAGATAGCATGGTCGTTGTTATGTCATCCTGGCTAATATATTTGTAACGCAGGTGTATCAAGAAAGATGCGCTTGCGCTACAAAACCGCAGTAAAGCAACACTAAACGGGGTGATATGCCGTAGTTGGCTGGTCAACCTAGTACACGGTTTCAAAGAAAGGTAGAGTGCACGGCACTTAAAAAAATGTACAGAAACCATCTACAGTGATCGTAAATGTTAGCGAATAGCCCGAACGAGCGGATGAAGGAGCGAGCGAGAGAGGGAGGGCGGGACAGCGAGATAACGCTATGGTTGCTGAGTCCGAACACCGAGCAACCACGAAAACGGCCAAAAGAGCCAAAGAAAGCTGTACGATTAAAAACGAGAGGGGCATTGGTTTCACATATGTACGGCTGTCTCAATGTCTAGCTCAAATCCACTTGTAGTACAATTATGAACACATGAGTAGGTAAAGCGCGCAGAGTAAGGCAATGAATTACAATCTTCACAATGCCTTAACCTGTGGGATGAAAGCGGTTTACGTGTTGATGGCTCACGTGGCTGTGATGAGAATGAAACTTCTAGAGACTTCATGTAAAGTAAGTATACAAGAACTTTATTCTCGCCACTTTTTCCAACTTGCCGCTTAGAGGTGCGATATCACGCGTTCATTTGGATTGTGAATTAGTTGATCTGGACCTATTAATAATGAAACAAACAGAAAAATGACGTGAACGTCTTTGTACAATTTCGAAATTCTGCATATGTCTTCCATTGCATAAGGGTCCCATGTGACTTTTGCATACACTGATATTGACAACAAAAATGTCCTATATGCTGAAAGCGCTAGCTTAACTTTGGTGGTTCTAAATTTACGTTTTAAAAACCCGTACTTCTGTGCAGCTGATAAAGAAATATGTGCGTATATCATGGAGATGTATTTGTAATCGTCACACCTATAGGTACTGATATTGGCTTACTTCCCTTATTGCCGCGCTGTTAACTATGTACGTGCCATGAGATTGTGTTATTGGGATATCAATTATATGAACACTCTAGGTGAAGACGGTGCACATAAGCCAGGATGGTGGCTTAATGGTTGCCTAATGTAGGTCACGTGATCAATCGCGCGTAAGGGGACGGAGAGCGCGAGTCCCCTCCTCTAACCTGGCCGTGGCTGCGCATGGCTGTCCGCGCGCGTACTTTGTAAGTAATCTCTGGCGAATGGATAGAATAGGGGCGTGCTGGAAATGGCTGGTGGCTTCATGCGTGCCGTCATCCGGCGCTCATGAAGCCACCAGCCATTTCAGCACGCTTAGGAATGGCGTAATCTCAAGTTTCGGAGACGCGGTGAAGCGAGAGGCAGCACGAAGCATTCGCTTCCCGCTGCCGGTGCTCTTCAAAGCGTCAGCATTGTGACAGCGAGTGCTCGCGGTCACCGAGAGGGATATGTTCATGTTTGCCTGTGTGCGGGTGACACCATGCTTGTTAATTTAGTTAGTAGATGAATGTTTACTGCAATTTATACGGACGACAAAGCTAAGAACGTTACCTCGTGTAGTTGTCTGATACTCTGCTATCACTGCATCGCCTTTCGGGCGAAACAGCGATCGTAGCCCAGCATTTTCCGGAAGTGCGCGCGAACTTTTCATCTTATTACTCACGATGATGATAATTTATTTTCGCGCGTCTCGGACTTACGGCCGTCACTGCGCGTTGCATAGCGCAGCTTGCAACACCGACACCGCGTTCCAGGACACCTCCTCCGTGAATGCGTCTCAGAGCACGCAAAACCTATTCACCTCGCCGAGAACGAGCGTATGAACGCGCCAGCTGTGACGACGACACTCGAACGAAATCATATGGTTCACATAAATACACGATTCCAAGCATGGCTCTATAGCCTAGTGGTTATGGCGCTCGCTTTGGAACCGGGGGTACGCGGGTTCGAATCCCGCCTCGGCAAGAAAATTTCTTTTCCTTATTAGCAGTGTCTTGCTACGCACCACAAATTACGGCTGGCTTAAACAGCTTTGCTGTTAAAGACACAAAGCCAATATCACGTAACATATCAAAGCGCATGTTTAAGGTCACTCGGATCCTCAATAGGTACAATGAATTTGAGTAGAACTTGTTCTGAGGAAAGCATGATTGCGCGAACAGAAAAAGAAAGACTTGGAAAGAAAAGTAGGAAACGATAGGTCAGGCACTGAACTTCAACTGTTTTATTCTTATAGTAGAGCAAGAGAGATTCAACAAATGCGCATGCGTGTGTCAGTGTCGTCTAACGCGATTACAGTGACGTTTTTTGCAGCTGCATCTCGTTGGCATACAGAAAAACAGACGTATCACTAATACAACTCGTGCCTCTCTCTTTTATGTGATAGGCCTCCAAAAGTTTTCTTGCTAACGTATCACCCCTCCTGCCAATTATCTTAATGTCACGCAGTAGTGGCTCACATGTGCCGGCCAAGCAAACATGCAATGCGCAGGTAAGTGCGCATTGCCTTTGTTCATGATTGACAATTCATGCTCCCGTGCCCGGTCATTGACACATCTCCCCGTTTGGCTCACGTAGGACTTCCCACATTTCAGTGGTATCTCATGAGGAGAAGCCAACAAACACATTTTGAGGGGTGTGTGGATATTCGAATTTTGCGTAGAAATCGTAGCCTTTCTTATTAAACTCCTATTCGATTAGAGAATTCATTATGAAAAATTATCGAATATTCCTTTCGGTCCCAACCTAAGGAATACCAGCCCTTATTCGAGAGAAAGAGATACAAGCTTTAATGATGTGCTGGTGATGTAAGCCTGGCTGATCGCCGGGCATGCTACTATAGGTGCGGGTTGATAATTAACATGACATGCACACCATCGCGGGAGAAATAAAGATGCAAGTGAGGGAATGGTCTGAAGAATTCTGCAGCAGGAGAGGCGTGGCTTTTGCGCCGAAACGCCAGTTTCTGAACGAACGAATCAGGCCGATAACTCCTGTGGAAATATTTCCAATCATACAATAGGGCTGTATCGTTTTTATACAGCCTACAAGCTTGTTGTCTAGATTTAGGCAAAACAAAATATTTTTCAGTCTGATCATGGTTGCATTAAAAAAATATGCAGTTAAGCAGTGCCATACTATTCTTCTAATATTCTTCAAGGAACACAACGCTGTAGTGTCTCTGGGTTCGTATTCAAAAAAAGAAAAAAAAAGGCTCTTACGCTAGGATTGTTCATATGAGCAAACGCTAGCAAATACCAGTGCTGGACATATTATTAGTAAAGGAGACCAGCCAACTGCAAGGATCACTTACGAACGAACAAGCTTATTGTATTCAGTCCTTGTTGAGGTGCTGTGCCCTTGTTTCATTACTGTTATTCGATAGGGCACCAAACAGATGAGAGTGTTTACTTATCATTTATAAGCCCCTCAGTTGACCGCACACCCATTTGTGAACAGCATATCGATGACGCAAATGAGCCCTTTTACCAAGTTCTCACCACGCAAAATTTACGTTTCCCTTTGTTCAGGAATGACGCAATATTTGGTATTCGATTCGATATACGGAGGTCATGGAGGTCATTTTTCTCGCATACTTATATTGAATTCAATTCAGAAATTTCATTATTCAAACACGCCTAATGTTTAGGGAGTGATTGCATGTTTTACGGGGCACTCCTGTGAAATGCCTAAAAATAGTGTAGTTACGAGAAACATACTTTCTATCTTTTAACAGCGAAGCTGTTTAAGCCAACCCTAATTTGTGGTGCGTAGCAAGACACTACCAAGAAAGAAAGAAAATAAATTTTCTTGCCGAGGCCGAATTCAAGCTCGCGTACCTTCGGTCCCAAAGCGAGCGTCGTGACCACTAGGCTATATAGCCACGCTTGCAGAACGTGTATTCATGTGAACCATATAATTGCGTTCGAGCGTGGTCGTCTTCTTCCACAGCTGGCGCGTTCGTACGCTCGTGCTCTGCGAGGTGAAGAGGTTTTGCGTGCTATGAGAGCGAGAGACGGACGGATTCACGGAGGGGGTCTCCTGGAACGTGGTGTCGGCATTGGAACATGGTGTCGGTGTTGCAAGCTGCGCTATGCAACGCGCAGTGACGGCCGTAAGTACGAGACGCGCGAAATGAACTTATCATCATCATGAGTAATAAGATTAAAAGTTCGCGCGCACTTCCGGAAAATGCTGGGCTACGATCACCCAGCTTCGCTGTTTGAAGCGTTGTGCGGCCGAGTGCAAGGTTTTTTTTATGATCGGAACATTCGTGGCAGCATGTATCAGGTGGTGCAAACACCATTCCCTAAACAGCTGTATTATTCCTGTATTAGATAATTTTATGGCAAAATGTAATTGCGGCTCCAAAATAATCTGCTGTTTTACGTACACTATAGGCTAAGAATCCTGGATCTAGCACCACTTCAAATATTTAAATTCCAAAAGTCCGCATAATACTGTAGCACTACATTTCTTTCTTGAAGTGCCTTCCTCGTATTATTGTGACAGCTAATGTAGAAAATAAAACACCAACGCACAAAGTAAAAAAAAAAAATCAGTGGAGGTCTGCTGCCTCCAGTTATCGTAGTTTGCTTTTCTACTATGCCACAAAGGATAGGATAGAATTAGGATTCCAAAATAATGAATGCAGATACTTATTTTCGGTCGTATTACACATGCCAGGTCTAGAATGCACTACAGCTCATCCCACGCACATATTTCAATTCTTGATCCTAATTACCCGTTTGCTCCACCTTACGAAGAAAGAATTATCTACATAGTACAGATGCGAACGGTGTTTTCAAGTTTTCACCAGAAAATTCGTGAATCCAAACGTCCACAGAGCCGTGTGTCGTAGGACACTAAGTTCACGCTATACTTTTTGTGTTATTACTCACGTCAGTGATTATAATGCCCTCGGTCACGTGCGAATGAAATATGCATCTCCATTTTTATTACTGCCCGGAGTACACCTAAGGACTTCTAAGGACTTCTAAGGACACCTAAGGACTTCTTATGAGTTGTGAATGCGAAAGAATTGATGTCTAATTGAACGCCGATGAACGGTCATTCGAGTTATGAACTTCTCGTGGGCGAGCGAGCACGTTGAGTCGCTTGGCCAATGCCTCCTTCATAGCACAAGGCCGGTGTACTTCAATCGGTGACGTTATGCTACCTTGCCCGACTGCTATAGAATGTAATCGAAACGCTCCCGAGTAAGCCGCGGTGATTTTGATGTCACCGTTTTCGTCACGCTGGGCTTGGCAATGGAAATTTCGGTCCAAGTAACATGACGTCATAAAGCATAATTTACAGGCTGGCTATCTAGGTGGCGTTGACTTGGCGCGATTTGATTTAGCCTTACCGAGGCGCAGTTAGAACGCAGGCGAGAGCATACGTGGCCAAGGAACGCGCGAATAACGCAGGCTTTCGAGAGGGAGATCGAGGGTGACGTGGCGTTGTGGCGATGTCTCTCCCCTCACGCAACAACTGGCGCTGTCAACAGCAGGTGTTCCCTTTCGCCTCTCTGCTCCGTCAACGCACGCTCATGACGTGGCCTCGCAGCCAATGGGCATTTAGGTGCCGTTTTTTTGCTTGTCCAAACGACAGCCGCAGGCTTTTTCGCTCCATTGACCATGTGATGTTTCCGCATCAAAAGTTTCATAGAAAGTATATACCAGACTAGAAGTGGGATCACACCAGTTTTCGCATCTATTAGAACGTATTACACACTGTTAGAATTTGCTCTATATGACGTATAAAGAGGTGCACTTTATCAAGCGGATCTTTCGAAGCCGTGGTCAAGAGACTGGGGTAGCTCAGCTAAGGCCGCGTGCTAAAATCCCTGAGATGGCTGCGTAAAGTTCGTAAGTATCGCTACGAGAATACCCCGAAGTCCTTCCCCACTTTCTTCTGGAGTGATCCGTTGGAGGGGTACGCTGGGTCTATGGGTCCAATCGAGATCTGATGGAAACCTACAGATATCGATAAGATACAATGGCTCCCAAACCGAGCAGAACTGCGAACGTATCTTGAGGGCATGACAAAATTTGTATTTACTACATTGTATTCTCTCGTTATCCCCATGTAGGATGGCTATACAAGGCCATCTGCCTCGAGATCTTGCATTGTTATCGTGTTAAAACTCGTACTTGACATTGATTATGTGTTGCCCACGCTGTTTTGACGATAGCGTCAAGTGAACATTGTCAAATGTAGTAAAGCAGCCAATATCACAAATAGAACAAAGTAAGTCAGTTTTCTAAGACCTGTCTCTCAACAGCCTAAAAAGGACTTCAAATATTTTTTTCATTTTATGAGAGGTTTGCTGTTGTGAAACTGATGACCATGGTTGTCAGCCTTCCAGATTCCACCAAAGAGTAATGCTGCCCGATGAACTCAGAATGCGCACTTTGTTGAAGCACTGAAACAAAAATCTGCAGCATAATGCAGTCTATCGGCAGCAACCCATTCGTCGCAAAGTCATGATTATGTGGCGGAATAACCAAGAACTAATTTGCACAGCGATACACATTTTAGAAGCGGTAATAGACAGCACTTTCCTAGCTTATAAAGGCGTTCCTGTGGAGTTTTTGCTTTATTGTGCTAAGTGTAAGACTACATAGAGAAGACACTGATATCGGTATCAGCGTAAGACATGACCAGTATGGAACTTGGTGAGTATTTAGAACGGAAACAACGCAAAAAACTTGACATGAAAGAAAGACAGACACCACTTTGTTTCCTTTCTAAATACCGCGTACCAACTAACCCAACAGCAATCTCCCTTGGTCACAGGTATTATTAAATGGGTGTAACTTGAGAGGTAGCAAGCAGTACGTCTCCGGCTACTCCATTCCACTTCTATTGAAAAAAAAAAGTTGCCTTCAAATGAATAAATAAAAAAATGTCACAGTTTCGCCCTAAGGGCGAAGCAATGAATGCGATAGCAACACAGCAATGTCATACGAAGTAAGGTGAGCGGCTTTGGTAGCAATATGAATTGTAGTAAACATGAGCTGATTAAGTAAGCAGGTGTGCTGCGGCCTAAGTAGACCGACATGAAGAGAGACTCGATGACCACGAGGAAGGCGCGTGTGAAACGGTGGTGTTGATGAGAAGCGCTTCCCGTGGGCAGCGCGTGCGAAGGGACACACCTGTAGTGCTGCACTGCCGATCCGGGCAGCATTGCATGTGTAGCGTGCGTTGGAAAATGTGGCCCGGCTATTACTAACTGAATGAACAAGCGTGGTGTGAGCGCGCACAAACAAACATGAATAGATCACACTGAATGACTGGAGACAACGACTGTCAAAACGCTGGCAGCGAGTGCATACGCCGCCGCGGGCGAAGGTACGTGCGGTCTATCGCTTCAACGGAAACTGAGCGGCGAATGCACGGCGCATAAAAGTCAGAGCCGTGTGGAGATAAGAGACGGTGCGGGCGAGCGAGCGACGAGCGCGGTTGTTGGCAGAGTAGAAGTGCGCCCCCCCCCCCCCCCCGCGCTCCCTCCGGCGCTGGCTTCCCGCTTCCTTGTTTGCGCGTGGGTGAGTGCGTTCGCTCTCCGTGATAGCGCGTCCCCGCACGCTTCCGCTCGGGCATACGGCGCGCAGTGAAGATTTTATCTATAGGGAACCTCACGGCGACGGCGACGGCGACGGCAGAAATCCGGTTGAAGTGTCCATATAATTGCTATCGCAATAAAAAAAGATTACAGTAGGAACACTGTATCACGCGCAAGCACTCGCACTTACAAGAGTGAATGTAAAAGAAAACACAAAACATCAATAACAAAAGGCATGTCACTGCACGAAATCGTGCCTAGTATTTCAAGCACACGTCCTTATACTTAAGAAAAAGGTATTTCACTCCACTGAAACTGCTCATTCAAGGCCACATACTAAACTGGCCATGGTGCAAGTATTATCTCAAAGGACAGTGGATGTTGGCCCAGAACCCTAAGTTTGAAGCGCTGCTGTCTCCTTTGGTGGGCGTACCAGGGGCAGGCCGGTAACACATAGGCTATATCCTCGTCCGCCACTTCAGACGAATGTGGTGCCGAGTTTGCCTGACGGATTTTGTAAAGAATATGTTTTATGTATGCCACATCATGGGAAAAGCCGTGAAAGAACGTTTCCAGATGTCGCGGTATCTTCACATATACGCAGAATTTCAGCCCAAGGTCTACGGCATACGAAATCGATCTTCGAACCATACTGCAGATGATCTCTCTGATAGTTTAGTAATATCTTCCTAGCCTCGTTGCTGAACAACCGAATAGTCTATCTTTCTCTATGTTCATGTGCGCGTTTTGCCAGTTCCTCCACTCGTTCATTTTCAATTGTGCCGGTATGACTGGGAACCTACTGACCAAGAGTTCCCGCAACGTTCCTGTGACACCTTCTCGAGCTCTTTTTCCACATCTGCATAGCACCCATTGAGACCGGATCTGCGATCATGGATACCGCAGATCATGGAGACCGCAGCCTTCATGGAGACCGGATCTGCAGCATTTACGCCGAGCCCGCTTATCATGGCACGAAGGCGTTCATATCCACCATGCACGCCTCTGTATTTGTCTGTAACCATGACTAGCCGGGTTGCTTGCTCTACGTTTTGCGTAGTACTGATGTAAAGTCATGGGGATCCCCTGGTGCTTACATGTCATTTTTCTTAGATATCGATACGCTGCCCAGATCACAATTCAATCTTTGCATCATAGAGGCTTGCAACCGAGGTCCCTGCTCTACATGAGATAGAAAATCATAGCTAATATACTTTCACTATACGTGCGATCGAGTGCTTGTGATTGGAGTAGTGTGTAACAGGAACGGTGGAAAAAAATCTCGGCCAGCTTTACTTCTAGTAGATGACTTCCTTACATCTATGAACTACACACAGTTTGTAGCTGCGTGTTCATTTACAGAATAGTGTAAGGAAAGTTCTTTAATCGATTTCGTTAATCTCGTATACAGGGGCGGTATTCTCGGTTGATCACTTACGGGATATTTACACTTTTGCGAACTTTGGCATGATCGCGGTGATGGAGTTCCTGGTCTTTCGCACCATGCCAAGAATGTGTCAACCGTAGACGCTGATACCCGCCGTGGTTGCTCAGTGGCTATGGTGTTGGGCTGCTGAGCACGAAGTCGCAAGATCGAATCCCGGCCACGGCGGCCGCATTTCGATGGGAGCGAAATGCGAAAACACCCGTGTACTTAGATTTAGGTGCACGTTAAAGAACCCCAGGTGGTCCCCGTTCAAGTTTCCGGAGTCCCCCACTGCGGCGTGCCTCATAATCAGATCGTGGTTTTGGCACGTGAAACCCCATAATTTAATTTTTTAGTGACGCCGATACGTCCTGCGCTAGTCTCATCAAATCTCGCGAAAATGAAAGTAATTCCATAAGTGATTGCTCAGAAAACTTCTCGGTATAATTCAGTAAAATAATCTTAAAGCCACGCTGGTTTTGAAAACCAGGAAAGTGAGCGCCTTCTCCGAAGATCATTTCGATCGAATGCTGAAATCTAAGGCCTTCGAAAATAGATACAAAATATTCAGAAGGATAATTTTATAATTTCCTTTCTGGCGCAGTACCAGCACATACAGAACAAACCCTATTTCGGTGCAGCTAAAGGTCCCCTTAAGTTCTTTTGGACGTTCGCTTCAACTATTGCTTTTACATGTGGCCTGCCTCAATTTCTTTATTCCTGAGCTCCAGTGACTTCCTAATTATCTCCTCTTCGTGGTTTAGCGGTATTGCTAGCCGGAACCGGACAGTGAGCACTCGTCGTTTGAGCCACTCTACGTAATGCCCACGTCGTTTCTTTGCCTTAATTAGCCGCCTCTTTCCAGTTCATTGCATATTTAGCAGCAAGAGGTGAACGGCAGCTTAAGAAACTTGGAAAGGAATGAGGCAAAAACTAATGGCGTCCTTTTCTCCCCAAAGAGAGAACATGGACATAAAGAGAGCAGCCAGACAGGATTAAGTGTATGGCGACGAACAAAGAGCTGTCGAGTGCAGTGCACGAGCAGAGAAGCTAATGGAGCAACCATTATGCATATTTTACGCTGTAACTCAAATAAATGATTGTGCATGTAGCATTCACAATACATAATATTCCCAATATTGTAGAGACCGACTTCTAACGACGGAACGTATATACCTAACAATCGTTAGTTTTGCAAACAAAAAGAGATGAAAATAGTGTGCAGTGATAAATAAGGTCGGGTGACAAATATCTTATAAATGGCTTCGGGTGCTTGACGGTCGTAAGAACTACAGCAATTGTTATTACCCAAAGATCCATACCGTCAGTAAGTATCACATTGATATGCTCCGATGTCTAAACCACATTACAGTATATAACGATTTGTTTCACTAGTTCAACCAAATCGCTCAGCACAAAGTCACCCCCGATGTGACATTGCGCATTGGATATATTTACAAGGAAACCACTCTGACTACGCATGCACGACTACAAGTAATTAGAACAGACTCCTGCGACAGTACGTAACTAGGGACCACGGTATTTCGTTTGTCACCTTTTGTCTGCCCAAAGCGGGTCTTTTAATTTTGTTTAATAGAGAGCGAACGAAAGAGATTGAATCACCGCACAATAGCCTTCTCTACTCCTTTGTGCACTTATTTGCTGAGTTGAGCTCATTCTGTATGTGCACTATCCAACCTGTCTGACGTCACCACTACTGTGCCCACCAACATTTAACCCTCACGCCCAGTCACCCAACCGCCAAACACAACATTTCAGTACATAGTAAATGAGCAATCAAAGCAGGAATTTCAGCCCTATTTCATAAATTGACGAGCGTTTAAGTAAGAGACGGTGGCTGTGGCGCCCGAAGGCTCTAGCCTTGCTACGGTGTTCGCCGTTTGAAGGAACTTTCTTTCAGCTGAAACGTAATCAATTTGGCGTAGTTGATTATGAAACAATGTAGGTAATAATTGCTGACTGTGAATATAGCTGACATTACATGTTGAATAAGTCTGCATTTCCAAAATTTTGTATTCTTCAAATAAAGAAATAGAAGCAGGTTTCTGCAGTGGCCATTGAAGAGTAGCAACGGGCACGAACGAGAACTTGGAAAAGTAAGTATAGGGTTGATGCGGGGGCTATCGGCGGCAGGCAACAGCGTTCAGGAGTCTTGTGATTGGTTGGTTTCTCACGGGGCCGATCTCCCTCACTGCTTCACTTGCGTGGCGATCGAAATTTGGAGTAGCGGCTTAAGGGCGAACTGCAACGAAATTTAAATTTGACTAAATTGGTTATAAATTAGTAGTATAGAAGTAGAAGTTATTTATGCAAAGCCGCAGGGCTATATACTTTTCATATTGGCAGCCTTTAAACGGCACCTAAGCAGACGACGCTTGCACTTGGTGGTCAGCAGCATGACCTACTAAGTCCCAGCACGTTGCCTCCGAGATTTTTCAGCGCGACCCCATGCAGCCACAAGCGCGGCCTAATTTCGGACGCCATGCCGAGGAGCCACGTGTTCTGGGTAACGCGTCACATCCGGCGAACTGTAATGGCGGTTTTTAGTTTAGCTATCAAACGTTCGTGGGGCCACAACATTCATATGAGGACGGATTAGCAGCGAAGCTGTTTAGGCCGCATACATGGGCGGCGTACATGGGCTGCATACATTGTAAAATCATACTTTTTTTAATACGGCACCACACTATACGCCTACACAAGCGCCACCACGGTCACCGCACCTCCCATGCATCTGCCGCAACTGCTGCTGCAGCCGCGCCGGCACCTCTGACGCGCGGCACGCTATAACCACAGAAGCGCAGGCCACGTGCACAGGAGCCGTCGCCACACCCTTTTCCCCTCTCCCCCTACCCATCTCCATTGCTGCAGCACCGTCACCCCTTACACATTTCCATTCCTGTCCAGGCGCCGTGATGCGGACGTAAGCCGCCAAGGATATCTCCCTGGGAACGCATGCGGGGGATGCATGCGGGGGCATGAGGTATACAGCTTCGGCGTAAAATAGCTATTTTGGTGACCCTTCCCCTCGTATTTCAAAAGCAAACTTTTGCATGGAGGCTATCTAAACGTGGCTTTTTACACGTTACAAAGCTTCATTGCAGTTGGCCTTTAGGTCCCATTTTTCAGGGAGAAACCGGTCTAGACATGCTCTCCCATGATGCGAGTTGGCACTTTGACAATGACGGAATGTGTTGGACGCCCATAGGTCAAGAATGTTGAAAACCCCGTTTTCTGCAGGGCGGTTCATTTGATCTTAGTGATGTCAATGCTTCTTTCTATGTTTCTTGCTAGGTTTATTTTGTAATGATCGTGTTTCAATAAAAGACGTTGGGGGAGGAAGAGCGGTGTCAGTGAGAGTTTACAAGAAGCACCGACACTTCTAAAAGCTCATAGATGAGAATCTTGATGACGGATTTTTCACTGTAATTCATAATATGAATTTCGTTTTAAAGAGTTCGAACAATGTATATATTACGCGCACTTTTTTTTTTGGCCTGTGCCATACTCAAGGGGATTGTTAGGGTCTTGGAAAGCAGAAATTAATATTCAATATTAATTAGTTTAGCAGCAGCAGAAGAATATGTGTAATGCGTGAAAGAACCTCCTTTACCCTAAAATAAGATTACTTTTCGATCAATTTTTTCATTTGATACCAGGCTAACTTCTTATTTAATACCACCGCCTTGCCTACATTATGAGAGCTCCTCCGCCCTTACGAATACCAGTGATTTTCATTCGCACAAAGAGGTGCTTCACAGGAAAAGCGCATATATACGTTGCAGGAAAGCCAGCTGTGGTTTCAAAAAAGGTCCGGTATTCACAAAGCCTGGGATACACGCCTACATGGAGCGAACTTTCATGACGAATTTCGCACGTAAAAAAAAGTGGCAGAACGACGCAGAATGTTCACTGATTTGCGCAATACATGAAGCGAAAAAGAAGCGGACGCCGTGCATTCGCCGCGTTGGTGTCGGTGCCACCAGACAGTGCAAACGCATTTTAATATCGGCGCAGTGACACTGTAGGAGTTTTTGAGATTACTTGTTGTTTAATAATATACAAATAACTTTCCAATGGCTAATACGTTTAATATTGCACCTATGTTTTCATTGCTCTTGTTCGCTCAGAGCCAGCAGAAGAAAAAAAAAAGCCAAGCGCTGCCTGCCGTATATAGCCCGGCTATTATTGCCGATTTTAGTAATTAGTTTGAATGAAAGTGATACATGTTATTATAGTGTTACTGCTCAAACGAATGAAAGAAAATCAGGCAGGATTCCAACCCAACGCATTCGACATCCCAGGTGGAGACTGTACCACTGCACTAAAAAGAAGGGCAAGATGGCGGCCCCTTAGCAGTAGATTTCTCAAACTGTCGGACACGTTCAATGCCCGACTGCAGGCTATCAGCCAAATTTCGGCTTGGTAAGATGTCCTTTCATTTTAGGTGAACGATGCAGTGAACTTGCCTCACATTACGTGGAACCTGAGGTCTCTGCTAAAAGCGCTTTTCTTTGAACAACTTCAGAGAATCGTCGCGTTGACAATAAAAGTCGAAGAGAAGTACGACGTCATGAAGTGCGTGAATGCCTGCTTCGAGAAGCAGTTGCATGATTTGTGATTGCCTATTCGCTAAGTATTGCTGAAGCTACGTACGTAACATGGCCGAGTCTCTTTTTTGCACTTGTAAGAGAGAAGGATGTCTGATACCACTTTCGCTCCAAGCTTAGTTGCCGCAGCATGCCGTTGTTTTTTCTTTACTTCTGACACTGCATTCCGCTATAGCTATACCGATCGAAGGTGAGCCCCACTTTCTCAAAAAGGCGATAATTAGCTCCATAGGACGCGCGCAATTAGGCGATAATCATGAATTTCCGTTTGTGTCGTCGTGTAACTGTTCCGCTGTTACAAGCAGATGAACCGAAATCCAAACCATGACGGTAGGAAGCAACTCTGCAAGCGGATTAGCTTATATATATAAATGTATGTGTTCCTCTCCACGCGTATGGACGCTTCCGGCGGCGGCATTCGCACGATGAAGATATCTGACCACGCCACATCGGCAGCCCGCGTCAACCTTTCTGACGCCGGGCGCCTGGCGATAGCTACGGGACGCAGTTCGTCGTTTGGACGCTGATAGTTCACTCCATGTACTCTAGGCTCAAAACTTTTCTTGCGTAAGTGGAATTTCGCAAATGGCCATCGCCGCTGCAATCGTGCAGTTATCACACTATCGCTATAATTAGTGGCAGGCGCCTCAGCGCCAGTTATTTAGGAAGCAGTCGTACGTAAGAGACAATTTGTGAATAAATGTGGCATACTAGAATTGTGCTCCAACTTTTGCTAAATAGTTGTCGGTAAATGTTTTATTGAAGGATTTAAATGTGAAAACATTGTTTTTCTGTGAAGTACAGTATATGTAACTATTGACCACCCATGGTTTTCTTTTTCTTTTTATTTTTGCCCTCTCGAATTTAACACTCACTATGGCTTAATGCGCCCAACATATTCAGAACTGTTGTGAGATCCCTTGTTTGAGGTGTGACGTCTTCCTCTTTTCTATTTTTTCTCTGTTAGCCTTCATTACAAATAAAATGTGAACTGATTGCTGCTGCATAAAGATATTTCATCTGCATGTGTGCTTCCGTTGGGTACAATGACATTGCTCTTCTTTAGCATGTACCCCGCACGGGGGAGAGTGAAAGGGAGAGAGTCATATCTAGTTAACCTTTCCCCCGCTTGGTATTTTAGTAGTCCCTTCACTTTAACCAGCGCCGCATTACCCCAATATTTGTCATCCTTCGCGAAGATAAGGCTACAAATTTGTCGCAGTCTTGATTCTGCTGGAGGGCATGAGGGTTTGTCAGTTACCGACAAAAGATTTTGTCACGTCCAGCAGGAGCCGCACTATATACATATATATATATATATATATATATATATATATATATATTAGGTGGTCTGCGACATTTTCTACAGTTTTCTTACCTTACCCTCCATCACAAATGCTAAAAAAGTACTGGATTGCGCCCCAAATTTTACATATATCTCAAATCCTTTATGATTCATGCCATGGCTTCAGTGTTCATTTGCCTCTTTCGTAGTATCGTTGACTCAGACAAGCCTTCACTTCCGTGACCCCTGTGACCCACGACAAAATAAAAATCACGCAGGCGTCCTCTGAGACTTTCTTACACTGGCACGGCTTCCAAAGCAGCAACAATGATACAATAATACCGAAGGCAAAGAAAAAAGAAAGAACGCGACTTTCTTCCAACATACAGCACGGAGCCACGAAACAACATGCAAAAAAAGTAGGCGATTCGTAAGAGCGATATACAAATGGTATAAGCGAGCCAATAAACAAGTCGTAAAGACCAATAGCTGTATGTCTTTACGAGCGACTCTCAGGGCCGGCGCGCTTGATTTGGGCGTAAAACTGCGTTAACGGTGCATTGCCACCATTTCTGCACGGCCTTCTGAATTATGCCCGATGCAGCGGCGCAGGCCTGAACTGTGGACGTTACGGGGGCAGCCGCCCTGAAAGCAGGGCGCGCCTCGTAGGCACGCGGACATTTGTTTGCGACTCATCTTGTTGCCATAGAGCGCAACCAGCGAGACGCCTGGCGGGCGTGAACGCGTTTATCGCTTTATACTGCAACGAGAGGAAGAAAGCGCTTGGAGGCGTGCTGGATACAAGTGTGACGGCGCCATCACATTTGTGTCCACGGCTTTCAAGGATGTCGCCGAATGATTTTTCATTGTCCTTCACTCTGGCCTTCCACATTACAGCCCGGCGAACGCTGTAATCTGAGAAGCTAGAATGCTCTTTTCGAACTAGATACTCGAAACTCGCGCGCCTGGGGTATAGCGAAATCGCTATCGTATTTACACGGCTTAAAGATGGCGGTCATTGTAAGTCATGAAATGAAATGCACTACGGAAACACCCCGGGCCACTGCACGATTTTGTTCGTTAAAGAAATAGCATGAGCTCGAATTCCAGGTAAATCTCTCTTTACTTAAGTTTCCTATGCGCAACTCTATAGCCTGGAGTTGGTGCAAGAACAAACGGTCAACGGAACTGGAAGTGGAGGAAACATCGAAAGTCACGAATAACGTTGAGTTACACGCGCGTTTGGAATTTCGCGCACCTCACTGACGACCAACCAATCGGGCACATAGCATAATTAAGTAGCGGCTGGTAAAGCTGAAAAAAACTTCCGTAATTTTATTAAACAGAATTATCTAAATCACCAACCATTATCTAAATTCATGGTGCGAAGCTTCGTCAGGAGATATGATATAATATGTTGGACGTATCAGTGGAGCATCAGAAAACTGGACATACGGTATATAGGAGGTCTTTTTTTAGCTGCACCAAGTTTAAAAAAAAAACAACAAGTTGCCTTTGCAGATAGTACAATTCTAACCCTTGAGCTAAATTATTCGATGAGGCGGCAATTACGTCTACGAGAAATCAAAATGTTTAATTTAATAATTATCACAATTACACTAAATACCTTTTTAATTATTGACTTTATGGCACATATATTAATCTACGAATTGTAGATAGCGAGTTTGCAAGGCGTATCGATTTGAAACGAATTCCCAGGGTTCCAAGAAGTTTCGAGATACGCGCTGTCAAACATGCGGTAAAAATGCACTGTTGTTCCACTTACCCTTTAACGAAAACGCTGTTTGATGCATTGCAGCACAAACGTAACTGGAACGCCAATGCATTTAGTCGGACACATTAAAATGAATATCTCGAAACTGGTGTAGTCCTGAGGATTC
The DNA here is from genome assembly GCF_013339745.2 of Dermacentor silvarum. Lineage (NCBI taxonomy): Eukaryota > Metazoa > Arthropoda > Arachnida > Ixodida > Ixodidae > Dermacentor > Dermacentor silvarum. Next base: position 151,455,622 of record NC_051154.1, read on the forward strand.
TTTCCAAGTGTATACGCCTTGCGAACGCACCGACTACAATTAGTATATTTAAATATGTGCCGTATATATAGTACAGAATTAAACAAGTAATTTGTGTAATTATGTTAATTATTCAATTAATCATTTTGCTGTCCTGTAACTGTAATGGTCGCCTCAATGAGAAATTTAGCTCAAGGGTTAGGAACGTGCTATCTGCTACAGGCAATTAAAAAAAAAAAGGACTCCTGGCAGATTTGCAGCAAAGCCTGACATCAATCCTGGCAAACATGTGCTCGCTTAAAAAGACGTTATGCGTGGAGGTTGCAGCAATCTCAGTTTACGAGCGCTTAAAAAATAGGCTTACGTTCAAAACAAGGACGAAGCTTTATCTTGTGTTGCCTAAAGATGATTACGCATGCGTGTGCTTTGAAGGAGATGTCAGTACCTTTCGCAGGTTGTTATTTCTGCTACGCCAGGCAGTCTAACAACAGCTAAGCGGGAAACAAAATCAAGAAATCAACTCAGTTTTTCTGTCATGGCCAAATCTCCTGCTCTTAATTTTCCTGCCCATTTTTCTCGCCTCCAACTAATGTCAACCGTTGTTCGCCGGCAGCGGGACGCTACAGACAGTTACGGTCCCGTGTGGCGGGGTCTCATCTTCCCACTGAATCTCTTTCTCTTAATGTCCTAGTTCTTGGCCCACCTACCAGATTAAGATAGCCTTAATGTAATTTTTAATGTTCCATTTAGAGAGCAGCAATATTTTCTTTCAAGTTACTTGCGCAATTACTAGCACTTGTGTCGGCCGTGGTGTCCTAGTTACTATGGCGTTCTGCTGCTAAGCACGAGGTCGTGAGTTCGATTCCCAGCCACGGCGGCCGCATTTAGATAGAGGCGGAACGCAAAAACGCCCGTGCACTTAGATACACGTGCATGTTAAAGAGCTCCATGTCGTCAAAATGTGATCCGGAGTCCTCCATTACGGCGTCTCTCATAGTCCCACAGTCTCTTCAAGACGTTAAAGCCTTCAAACAAAACCAGTACACGAAAGAACGTGAAAGCTTGTGTCAGCTTTCCATCAGTTCTTTAGAATTACGTCAGAGAGAGCCCTAGCGCAGCCGTCATGCGTGGTTATTATTGTTGCCATTTTTTACTGGCCAAGACGAAATAACATATGACCAAGCAGTATCCGCGCCACGTGGCACGGATATTACTTGGCCGATATTAGGCGGGCGGTTTTACCGGCAGTTCTCTCACATGGTAAACTACAGCCGAACCGAACAGCGTGAAAGGAGTTTAAGTGGGCAAGGAACTCATTTGTGTAAAGAACAGCAGCAGGAGAAGCTGGAACGGCAATGTAAATATTAACTACGGTGCTGCCACTGTGAAAACAAACAATGCAATGTTCGCGGAAAAACGAGCACATGCGAAATACTAACACCACGCTATTTGATCCAAAAGACTCTCCTAAGTTTGTCATCCATATAGGTGGCGTTCGCAGTAAGTGCACCGTTTTGTAACGGCTCAACAACAGGGAACTTCAATAAAGCATCGTGCTGATATTACCATTTCGAATGCTCAAGTTTTGATCTTCCCTGTAAGCCGGAATTCAGACAGCCAGTAGTAAACTTGTAAGCTTATATTAGCTTATTCATAGACTTTCTGGCACAAGGAGTGCTTGTTACGTCCTTTCTGTGTGACGAGTGGAGGAAAAATAGTGGCTATTGCGATAGAGGAGCATCTACTATATTCTACATAATAAATGCAAGACTGTATTGGCCAGTTTGCCGGCTTCGAATATATAATAAACTTCTGCAAGTGTGGCACTGCCCAATTAATACAATTTCTCGCGCCTTAATATTTCATTCCACATCCCTGTGCGATAAATAAAAATAAAAGAAAGGCGTTATTTCTAAAGGTTTCCAATTAAGTTTAAGGCAAGCTTATTAAGAAAATAATTCAGAAGTTCATCGCTAACGGCTTATTTAGCGTAATAGAAAGCGGCAGCTCCACTGTCTCCTGTTTATCATCTGTATATATAAAATAACGCACTCTCCTAGCTCAACGAGGACCTGGTCTTTGTTAGTAAGATAAAACATTAACGCACACATTGATTTGGTAAAGAAAATAGTAAGAGAAACAAACAAAAGGCAGGAAGACTAACCAGAAAAAAAGCCGAAAGCTTGCACTCGGCAGCGCTTTAGACACAGCGAACTTGGCCGATTTTAATGCGTTTTCTTGGCTGTAGCAAGGTGGAACTTGGCTGTGTCGAGGTTTAAACTTGGTTGTAGCTAGGCCTGAACTTGGTTGTAACTAGGTTGAGCTTGGCTGTAGCAAGGTTCGAACTTGGCTGTAACTAGGTTGAACTTGGGTAACGCTAGGCCTTTCTTAGCTTATTACGGCGTCATCAAATCGGCCAGGCAGCTTCGTTGTTTCTTACGCCTTGCGCGACCGAGTGCAAGCTTTCGCCTTTTGTTATTGAGAGAGACGAAGAGTTCTCGAGTGAGTGAGAGAAGTATTCTGGATCTGCTCGTCGCTGCCGTTGCCGCTCTCGTGCAGCGGGAAGCCTCGCTTCTCGAATCGCCGCTTCTTCTTCGGGAGTACGTACTATCTTTATACGTCCCATGGCTGCAGCTCATCGAGCGCCACCGCGCACCGTCTTACGGTCGGCGCATGCGCAGTACACAGGCGGTAGGTTGCGCCAGGTGTTCTAGCAGCTGCGGCGTCGCTTGTTGCCATGGCTACGGCGCGGCTGGCTTTCTGTGAAACACCTCACTTTTTACGGCTAGCTTAAACAGCTTCGTTGTTGAAAAAGTCAGGTTAGCTACCCTGCGAAGGGGAAAAGAAATTTAAAGAGATAGGAAGGGAGAAAGTCGAGTATTGAAACAGAAATCCGCACAGAAATTTCCGACGCGGCACACATCGTTATCACAGTTCATCTCGCAGGCACGTAGACCACGGGAAGCGAACTAACGATCAGGGCCGGTATTTTGTAGCGATGCCTTTCCGGTGCTAATGCCTTTTCGCGCTTATCGCGCTTTGTTAGTGGTCAGAGCGACGGTGCGCTCGCGTTATCAACGGGATCAACCGGCCGTGAGCGGTGTATGATAAGACTAGTATAGAATAAGTCATAAGGCATCGCACACGTCTGTTGGGTCAGTTGTCCAGTGTATTTTGCTCCGACAGTGGCCAGCTGTCCAGTGTCTCTAACGTGGTACACAGCACCTGCCTCTCCGTATTAAAACATGGGCAGATGCTCATAAGTTGTGCGACCGTTTTCTCAAAGCCGCAAGTGTCACATGTAGGCATGTCGGCCCATCGAATTAAAAACGGGTATGATTTTATAAACGCAACCCCAACACAAAGCCGATACAACAAAGTTTCGTCACACCTTGGTACGCCAGGTTGGCAGGTAGATTTCAAGTCCGGAACCAGGGAATGTCGGTGACTCTTCGTGGAACTCGTTGAATTCCCGAAGGCAAATATACAATTGCGTGCCGTAGAGCGAAGAGCAGCTGCTGCGTCTGTTCTTTCCTGTCGTGGGCAGAATGGGTAGATTCGTCGGCGCGATCAATTCCACTGGTACCAAAGTGTGTGGGCCGCTACTTATAAAGTGTATTGTGCCCCTCTTGTGCATCTCGGTGCTGAAACTGTTTTATTGGTGAACCAAGTTTACTTATGAGATCCACGGCGCTTTGAAATTTTAATGCTTTGGAGGTTTGCCTTTAAGTCGGAAAAATACTGCAGCGATGAACTGGCTCTTCAATAAATTCGAGTGCCGTTCGAAACGCAGAAAAATCCCTTACCATAGAACTTGTAAGACAGGATCTATAGATGTAAACAGACTTTGCTAGAATGAAAACTGCATCTGCTGGATTAGCTGGTTTAGCAGAGAAGTCATTATAGATGCGGAGTCAGGCGCTGTGCACTTCGTATAGAAACGCTTGCGTTGCCTGTTTTAACGATGGTAACGGCACTCAAACTTTTTTTTTGGCACTAGGAATAGGAAGCTGTACCTTGGGTTGCTGCATACACCCCAAAGGTGGCGGTGGTCCGCTTGCAGGAATAAAACCGGATGGCCGGCAGGCACTCCGTACGGGGCAATGAGGTTGGTGTTCGTTGTACATGACCTTATTATAGGCAGGCAAGCTAGATCGTGTGACTGAAGCCGAGCGAAGTGTCTCATATGTGTTCCAAGGACCTCAAATAAAATATACGTCGTGACCCGGTGATCACGGGTGACCGCTACGGTAGCCGCTGTAGATGCACGCGTCAGGAGTCCATTGCAGGTCTGGAGTGCGTTATCTTGGATGCTCTGAAGTATACGTATGTTGGGCGTGCAAGTGTTTTCTATCTTAGGAGTGCTATACTTTCGGAAGCCCACAAAAGTGCGCGGTACAATTACCGCATCGATTCCACTGATAAATTCTAGGAATTCCGGCCAAGAATTGCGAGCAGATGAACAATTGCTGCTGTAGCCTTGTCTTCATATTGATATGTGAGCGCACCAGGATAGATCACGGACAATGAAGATCCCCAGAAAGCCATGCGTTGTTTTGTCTGGTATCATTTGATTGTTGATTCGAACAGCGTACGAAGCCATCGGTTTTTGGATGAACCCAACCAAAGAGAATTTTTCCAATGAAAGCTGTAGGCTGTGTTTGTGTAGGTGCATAGAAACCGCGACTTATTGCAGTCTTGCCCGAACTTGTAGGCGTGTTACATCTTAAGTGCCTATGTATATGTCATCTGCACATACATATACATCTGGTGGCAGCGACTATGAAGGACCAATTAGCATAAGATATAAAAGTGTAGGGCTCAACAACCCTCACAGCGGAACAAGAAGCGAAATGTGATGAGAAAACGTTGGTCCATCATCAGTCACGACAAAGAGAGGTCTTTCACCAAATATCTACGTCATAATCATCATCATCATCCTCATCATCATCAACAGCCTATATTTATGTCCACTGCAGGAAGAAGGCCTCTCCCTGCGATCTCCCATTACCCCTGTCTTGCGCTAGCTGATTCCAACTTGCGCCTGCGAATTTCCTAACTTCATCATCCCACCTATATATAGTTTTCTGCCGTACTCGACTGCACTTCCCTTCTCCATTCTGTAACTCTAATGGTCCACCGGTTATCCATCCTACGCATTGCGTGGCCTGCCCAGCTCAATTTCTTTCCCTTAATGTCAGCTAGAATATCGGCTATCCCCGTTTGCTCTCTGATCCACACCGCTCTCTTCCTGTCTCTTAACGTAAGGCCTAATGGTAAAAGCCGCGACGGCGCACAAAGAGCAATGGTAAACAACAAATTGATAACAGTGGTAATGCTGTGAAAACCAGTTACTGTCAAAAAGCAAACCATGTTGATGGCTAATAAAGTTTTAGAATAGGGGCCCCTAAAGTTTGAGGCCCCAAAGAGCTTTGTGGGTGTTAGCATTGGGGCATGGCCGCGGTGGCTAAGTCAGCTAAGGCGTTGCGCTGCTGAGCACGAGATCGCGAAATCGAATTCCGGCCACGGCGGTGGCATTTCATCCGTCGAAATTCATCCGGAGCTCTCCACTACGGCGTGCCTCATAATCAGAACTGGTTTTGGCACGTCAAACTCAAAAAAGAAGAAGTAGCATTGGGGCATGCAGGAATGAAGAGTATTGGAATAGGCGCTTTGCGTTTGCGGATAACGTGTTGCGTTTGCGGCGTCACTACGGCGTCGAAGAAAGCTGTTATAAATAATAAAATAAAACATACCATTTTATGATAAGAAAAGTAATTTAGACTTCCGTGTTTTCGCCTTTAATTACAATTTAGAACTGATTCTGTTAGCAGCATGCAGCTTGTTGCGCTTAGTTTTGAGTAACCAACTTTACACACCTTCACCCAGCCAAGTCAATCCGTGATAGGCCTATGAGCCATAATATCGACAATTGAATTCGGAATCAGCTGCGTATAATCAATCAATCTTCAATACACATGTTAGTTGAGAGAAAGCGATAACCGCAATCACTTCTAGCTTACACATTTCATGCGTTAGCACGAATCGAGCCCATTTTTGTGCTAGGTTAGAGCCGCTGCTTCGATGGGCGCCGCCATGTTTGTTGACGAAAGCTGCTGGGGTAGCTTTTGGGACTCCCACTAAATCGATGAAATAGTGTGCCCGACGAAAAACGCAAACACAGTTCCCGTCTCGCGCATGCGCAGCGGCTTCGACGCTATTTCTTTGGGGCCCCAATACGTTTAAGGCCCCTATTCTAAAACTATAATAATTGCTGGGGTTTTACGTGCCAAAACCACGATATGATTGGGAGGCTTGACGCAGTGGGGGACTCTGGATTAATTTTGGCCACCTTGGGTTCTTTATCGTGCACCTAAGTACACGGGTGTCCCTGCATTTTGCCTTGATCGAAATGCGGCAGCCGTGGCCGGGAATCAAACCCGCGTCATGGAGCCTGCAGCACGATACCTCACAAGCTAAGCTAACACGGTGGGTAAAGTTCATGTGACGTGATGCACTGATGTCATCGTGGCAAACATGTTTCGATATTGGCAGAATGAGTATCTGCATCCATGACGTTACGGGCAAACCATCTAAAAGTAAAAGCACCAGAACCCACCTTTAGCTCGGGATCTTGCTCCCATTCTTTTTTATACGTTCTCGCATACTTGGCCCACTTCCCCATTTCGCGCACGCACACACGCACAACCACGCGGCCGGCTCAGCTAGCTAAAACACAGCCTTCGAGATTTGCTTCTACCCGATCAGAGCCACCTCTTGAGTGTGGATTAGGGCTCCACTTATAGCCGAAACACAGCCAAGTCACAGATTTTCAGTAGCCCAAATATAGCCACATAGCCAACTCGTCCAAGTCAACGCCAAAAAATTTTCCCCTAGCCCAATTGGGCTATATATAGCCAAACCTGGCAACAATGCCTGTGAGTAATTCACCTAGATAAACATACTCCTTTACAGACTCTAGAGGCTGACTGGCGATCGTGATTTTTTGTTCCCTTGCCGGGCTATTGAACATTATCTTTGTCTTCTACATATTAATCCGCAACCCCAGTCTTACACTTTCTCGGTTAAGGTCCTCAATCATTCGTTGCAATTCGTCCCCATTGTTGCTGAATAGCACAATGTCATCTGAAAACCGAAGGTTACTGATATATACGCCGTTGATCCTCACTCCTAAGCCTTCCCAGTGTAACAGATTGAATACTTCTAAGCATGCAGTGAATAGCATTGGAGAGATCGTGTCTCCTTGCCTGACTCCTTTCTCGATAGGTAACTTTCTGCTTTTCTTGCGGAGAACCAAGGTAGCTGTGGAATCTTTGTAGATATTTGCCAGGATATTCACGTATGCCTCCTGTACTCCTTGATTACGCAGTGCCACTATGACTGCTGGTATCTCTACTGAATCTAATGCCTTCTCATAATCAATAAAAGCCATGTAGAGAGGTTGATTGTAGTCCGCAGATTCCTCGATTACCTGATTGGTGACATGGATATGATCCATCGTAGAATATTCCTTCCTGAAGCCAGCCTGTTCTCTTGGTTGAATGAAGTTAAGTGTTCCCCTGATTCTATTGGAAATTATGTGGGTGAATATGTCATACAGTACTGAAAGCAAGCTAATGGGTCTATAATTCTTTAATTATTTAACGTCTCCCTTCTTACTAATGTTGGCGTTCTTCCAGCTTTCTGGTACACTTGAAGTCGTGAGGCATTGCGTATAAAGGCGCGCAAGCTTTTCAAGCATGATATCTCCTCCATCTTTGATTAAATTGACTGTTACTCACTATTCTCCGGCAGCTTTTCCCCTGGTCATGTCTTGCAAGGCCGTTCTAACTTCATCGCTAGTTATAGAAGGAGCCTCTGTATATTGTTCATCGCTACTTCGAATGAACGTAGCTTGGCTACTCTGGGGACTGTACAGGTCAGTACAGAATTCTTCCGCCGTTTGCAATATGCCATCGAAATTGCTGATGATATTAGCCTGCTTATCTTTCAGTGCATATATCTTGCCTTGTCCTATGACAAGTTTTCTTTTCACTGATTTCATGCTGCGTCCATATTTTACTGCTTCCTCAATCTTTGCAACGTTTTTATTTCGAATATTCCTTACTTTCTTCTTGTTGATCAGTTTTGACAGTTCAGAGAATTTCACCTGATCTCTTGAATTTGACACTTTCATGCTTTGTCGTTTCTTTATCACTACGTATCCTACAGTAAATGTAACCGATTTCTACAGCCTCCAAGGCGTCCAATATGGCCTGATGAGCAACGTTACCGTATGCCTGTTTGACGCCTAAAAAATAGGGCCGCTGGCAATCGGGCAATCAGGAAATCGTTTAACATGTTTTCAGTGTTACACCGACGTCACGATCGAGATAAAGAACATTGTCTATTGATCATCGCCTACGCCGAAAGCCAGATATAGCTTCTGAATAGACGTTGCATCTTTCAAGATAGTACTCAGGGCGCGTCATGACTGCTACCTTCCCAACGCAGCTGGCCAGGGCAACTGGACCATAACATGTTGAGTCCAACGGAGGCTTACCATAAGTTAGGTAGTGGGACGTGCCGGCTGGATTTCTTTTCCTGAAGGACTACCCCTTTTTGCCATTTTTGTTGCAAAGTTAAAGAAGACTGAAGACGGGCCTTTCGACCCAGATTTCCAAGTGCGGAATACGTCACTCTATGAGGACCTGGAGATGACGAGCGCAGACATGCAGCTAGCGAAGGCTCCAACTTTTTCTTAGAAAATAGAACATCCATTCTTGCACCTCGTGAACAAGGTGGGTCAATGGGGATAAGCGTAGCAGCGTAGGGTGGTGGGTCTGCTACCCTTGCACAGAAATATTACGCTACCTTTGCGCGGAAACGTAGAAGAAAGCTACATTTATCTCACTGCGTTTCTGATGAAGAACAAAGGACTTGAGAGGGCAGCATTGCTGGGATGGCGTCCGAAGACCTTGTACCAGACAGAGTTGTGAAAGACACTTACGTGAGTCCAGCAATTGGCATAAATATTTCCAGCGACGGGCCTGGAGTGTGTCGATAAGTCGCTGAATCATTTTTTAGGTGCGTTTGACCTCTCTAAGATCAGACTCCTAAGAGGCCATAAACTTTACGGTCCCATTTTCCGAGCACGATGAGAGGTCATTTTGACATGCTTCCTCCTTAAGTGTTCTAAAGTCAGGCCACTCAATTCCGCGATCAGCGTTACGTGATGGATACTTTGAGAGAACTTTGTTTTTTAGGTTGGTAGGGACGTGGTCAGTGCCATGTGTCTGTGTCTTAGAACCATCTGACGCCAGTCGGTAGACATATCCAAGGAAATGTTCAGTCTAAGCAGCTGCTGTAAGCAAATCCCCGCAGAAATGTTGATGTGCCATTATTTAAACAACAAAGTTCGTCGGCAGAGGCAAAGGCGACAAGGATTCTGTTAGGCCACTCATCTTTCAAACATGCAGAATGGGCGGCGTAGGGCTGCGTGATTGTTTTGTGTGCTTTCGCAGTATCGCGAGTTGCCCACGTGTTGTGTGTAAAAGGAGGAGTCCACACCCCTATACGCCCGGGTGACAACCGTTTGTTTGTTTGAGGGGTCGGAAGGCCCGCGTGGTGTCGGGTGACGAGCCGCGGCGTGCGCCAGGGGGGGGGGGGGGGGGGGGGGGGGGGCGATGCGGATGCGGAGAACGGATTCGGAGCACGCGGTCTTGCGCGCACTGGGTGGGCATTCCGAACTATCGCCGTCACTTACCACGTGGAAATAGGAGAGGCAAATGAAGTTGTAGGAAGAAGGAATACAGGGTTGTTTTCCAATACATTTACTTTTAAGAGTAAGCCCATCCATTTTGGTTGTGGCTTAACATACTTTCAACTCTCATTGGCAACTGCTTCTGTGGGATGGGACAACGGCCCTACCACCCTTTTTCTTTGTCTCTTTCACCTATAACAATCCAGACGAGGTGCTGTTCCTCAGTCTAGGCTGTAATCACTGAAGCTGATAGATCAGTAAGACTCCGTATGATGCAACGCTAGTCTGGGCCGTGACCACTTGGTGGTAGAACAGTGAGACTCGGTTGGTCGTATGTAATGACAGTAGTCCTAGGATCTAACCTAAGGAAAAGTAGAAGAGTGGGGCTCTGTTTACTTGTGTGTTTTGCATCAGTGTTCTTTTGCAAACTCTGCATTTGACTGTGTAAATATTTCAATATTACTTCAATATACAATATATCTTATACAATATATTACTTCGTTACAATATATCTTGAAGTTTTGTTACCTCCAACCTGCCTCCTGCTTCATATCGACGCCGATATCACCTTGAAGAGACTTTGATCGACTTTAAGGAGAAAGAACAAACTTAACTGCTTCTTCCACTGGAGTCTGTTGTATTGCTCCCTGAGTTGGAGTGGTGTGCGTTAAAAATTCCCCATGATGAGCCAATGACAAGGAGAGGCAGAGAGGATATATTTGTCCGTTTGAGTTAACGCGTTTATATGGCGATAGGGGAACACTAGGGGAACACCGATGGGAGTAAACGTAAAGTTGTTACTTCTCACCGTCAAGCTGACATATTGGTGTCTTCAAGAATTCTTGACGATGCCGCAAGCTCGTATGCACAAACTGCGAATGACTTTGCGAAAAGTTTAGGCCCTCGTCTGCTGCGCCTCATACCAAAGCCTACCACGCACTGCAGCATAAAAGGGTGCTATATCAAATTGTGAAGAAGAAAACGTCTGCATGTATTAACGGGTACACAGAGAGGAATAAACACAGGAGCAGAAATCAGAAAGCATAAGTCATACATGAGGTTTCTATTTTTCTATATGTTGCAATTTGTTCTGGACCCATGGTTTGTAAGGATCAATTTAATTTTTTTATTCGGATACCGCAAACCGAAGGAAAACTTCAGTGCCGACTGTAGGTTCGGCGTGGCATTCACAAACACCTATTCATTCCACAATACAGTGGCCTACAGTCCTGAATGCGACAAGTGCAGCTAGGAGAGGAGATCAAGCATCTACTTTGTGACTGTCCTCGCCAGTGTGCCTAGAAAAGAACTCTCGGCTGCTTCAGATAGACTGGACGATCACCCCTTGTCGGAGTAGAGGATCCCGGGACACTGCCACAGGCAGTCCTCAGCTCAGAAGGCCTTAAACGTGTTCCTCTGCTTTTTTGGGACATGTGGACTTCGTGACAGTCTTTCACGTTTACTATATATGGCCGTGTATGTCTGTAAAGCTGTATATGGCTTGGGTTATATTTATGTTTCGTGTCCGTGTGTAAACAATAAAGAGAGATGGGGGTGGGCCGATCCCGGAGATAGTCCAATACCAGGCCGACCCACAGTGGAGGTGAAGCGGGCTTCGAGCACTACGCACCTAATAAATAAATAAATAAATAAATAAATAAATAAATAAATAAATAAATAAATAAATAAATAAATAAATAAATAGAAACAAAATAAATAAATTAAGATGCATTGTTTCAAGTCGATGGGTATACTGGAATCGTTTGTGAACAGCAGATGGACTCGCGAGCAGGAGGCGTTGCCATTTACGCAAAGTACGAAATGTATGGACAACCATACATCCTTGACTCGCAAGAGGGCAATGCCACCGACTGTGGGGATGTTTGTGCCGTACAAACGAAAGACGGAATTGGGATATCCACTGCGTATATGTCTCCAAGCAAACCCAAACGTGATATCGAATTCATGACCACGCACTTTGCATGGGTTAGCCGTGAAGACACTAACCCTGTGATCATCGTTGGAGACTTCAATGTGGGAATTTCAAAACCAGACAAGGAATGGTTCCCTGAGTTGGTGCTAGAAGAGTTTGGTTTGAAGTGCCCCACCATCCAAGTCATTGAAGTACTCAACACCGGTTGTGTATAGATTTAATTTTGGTCAAGAATCTGTCTAAGGTTGTAACCGAACCAATCAGTGCATATCACAGTAATCGTAAAGCTATCGTCACTACCATTACCAAATAATGAAAATAAATACCTGTGCCCTTGTATAACCCTGTATGATGTGCTAGAGCTTGGCTGGTCATCCACCTTGACATGAAATGGCTCCTGAATTTTTTTTCTGCCTATGGGTCAGGGGCCTTCGTAATAGACATTTAGAACGCTACCGTCTACCATTGTTACCACTCGATTAAATAAGCAGTTTACTTTGTGTATAATCTTCTCTGTTTCCCTATATATCCTCTTAACACTACCCCCCGCACTGGGTAGCGAACCAGAACTACCTTTGGTTAACTTTGCTGCATTTTTCCAAATAATCTCTCTCTCTCTCTGTGTTGGCGTCGACGTGCTGCATCACGTTGTGTGCGCACCTTTTTCATGTTTTTTTACCTCTCTCTTTCAATTCATTTCGAGTGTCTTTATATGACCTTTATTTCCGTGTACCCATTACCCTATTTTGAACACAGAGCATAGACATCACCGTATGTTGCTGAAATGATTTCGGCTTGCATGAGACATGGTTACTGGGCTTTTAAACAGCGAAGGTCTAACGCTGAGCACGCGATTGTGTTCTCAAACAAACAAGGGCTCTAGGTCTCATACATGTGGTCAGCAACACTTGGGGATGTTCTTCATCGACACTCTTTAAATTTCAACTTGCTTTTCATTTACTGCACTCTCTGAAGCACCATCACATATGATGTCGAGCGCTATTCTGTTCGCAGAAAAGAGGATATTTTGCCTGACTTGTGAGGGTAAACAGTGTGGAAAACCAAGACAAACTAAAGACAGACGCACCACAAAGAGCTGTGGTGGGTGGTCAATGATTTGTGGTGTGTGGTACTTTTGTTTGTTTCCATTTTTCACGCTGTTTACGTTCAAAGAACCAACCAGCCTAGCATCGCGAACTTCTACAATCACTAAACTGACAGCGTCTAAGTTCGGAGGAGGCGAGTCCTATTTTACTGATTTATCGTGTATTGTATACGTTCATGTGTTCAACACTGCCTAACATGTGTTCAACCATGTTAATGTTAATGTGCCTAACATGTGTTAGGCACATTGCCTAAGCGTTGCTTGTGAGAAACGTGACGCTGGTCTCTGTAGGTTTTCTAAAGTGATGACCCATCCAGCATAAAAATGGTGGCAGGAACATGGAGCGAATAGCCTACGCATAACACTTTTCCACGGGATTCGGCTGCCTAAACGTAGTACTTTTGGCAACAAAATCGTGGTAACATATCGCTCCTTAGTTATCTTCTGTGCCGTTCCGGCAGAGTTGATCGCTAAAAACGTTACAGACAGCGCAAGGCTTGGAAAAATCGAGAGAACGCAAGTGTCTGCTCGTAAACTTCATATCTCTGCTTTGAAAAGAAATGGTGAAATACCGACGACAAGCCCACTGCACCGCCATGATATTGTGCTGTAAGAAGGTATATAAATCTCTATTTGCGTGGCATCGTGACAACGTAAAAGTACCATGGTACGATGACACAAACAGCATATACGAGAGAACTGGATCTGTTTTACATCGCGCAAATCAAGTAAACGCGATTGCGAAGCCTGTGTCTCGCTCATTCACATGGTGGTGTAATGATTATCTGCGCTAATCCTTGTTCTAAGTTTACAGAACGGTACGGTGTAATTACATAGTCTTTCTAATCTGTACCGCATCTACTTTACAAATATAGGGCATAGAAACCCTTTGTAAAGTGTCCCCTAAATCCCGTCAACAAGATGAACAACGTCAGTGAAGAGCGAGAGCGGCAAAATCCGCTATCGACTTGAACGGATGAGAAATTACGATAATAATATGAGCCCAGCTGCATGTGCCAGCATTTTTTGTATGAACGCGGGCGCACCTCTAATTAGCAGTGGGAAACTTGAGATGCACATTCGTGACAGCCTGTCTTCGACGCGCCTGAATAATCTGACATCATTATTCGTGGCCGTATACTTTCTGCTTTAAGCTGAATTTCATTTTAATCAGATGAACTGCACTGTAATAAAGATGCGTAGAATGTTTTTTTTTTCGATCCCTGCCACGGACCTATAACCACTTCGCTCAGCCGGACAATGAAAAAAAAAATGAGGAACCTTTGTTTTAGTTACAATGCCTCAGTATCATAAGAAGCTTCTATAAAAGAAATTCAGAACAGCAAGCCCACTTAGCACATCAGCTATTTCTCTAGCGCGGGGCCTGCGTGTACAACGAGGTTCTTACGCTAAAACTGCTAGTAAGAACCGATGTAAGTTTGTTTTTTAAGCGAAGCTTTATAGGCTCTCAAGTGTCGGCGGTGGTGGTGGTGGTGTCACGCTAAAAAGTGGGCCGATCCTGGTGATTGTGCAGAAAGGTTCCGCTCAATAGCACTTATCCCTGTGGGCTCGGGGACCTGTAACGCCCGTCTTGAACTACCCTTGCCACATGTGGGAGCCAAAGAGACAAAAGCACCAGCCCTTCCGCTGTTGACAAAATGCGAGTAAGCGAAGCTTGTCTTCCGATTCTAGCGTAAGGCTTCCGAAGCCCAGGCGAAACGGCAGCGAAGAGCCGCGGACCCCACGTTGCGGGAGCGCGATGTTGAGGTCAAACGTCAACGAAAAGCCGCCGACCCTGAGTTTTAGGGCAAACGAAGCGGAAAAGCGGAACGCATGCGACAGCGTCGTCTTGCACAAGCCTCGTTTACCCTCATTTTCTCGACATGGGAAGGACTCTGAATTGTTTAAAATTTCCCTCTTATTCTACCTTCTTGTCAGTCTCATTCCCCCCCGCAGGGCAGGGTAGCAAACCAAAAACTTTCATCTGGTCAAGCCCGCTGCTCGTCCTTCCTTTGTATCTCGCTCTTTTGCTCGACGACTAAAAATATCAAGTCCAGTGTGAAGAAATCATGCATACAAAAGGCAAGATTCTCATTTATGTTGAATTGGCTTTCGATAAGTCAATATAAACTTTTAGTTACAATTTTTTCCTGTAGCGGCTTTTTATTGAATGCTGCGGGATCTGACCAGTATCACACGGCCAAACTCTTTTTAGATATGTGCATGAGGCGTATTTTGTCAGTATGCATCACGCGAAAGGACACCGGTGTGGTGGAGGGAGTCGGAGAATTCTCGCTTACGTCTCTTGGTACTTGCGCGACAATAAATACTGCAATCGCGTCAGCCTGCTGCCTCGCCGACACTTTCGCATTTCCTTTTTCATTGCTTAGTATTTTCTTCGACGCGCAACGAATCTTTATGAAAGGTTGCTGGAGGATTATGCTGTACGTGTTGACGGTAATCCCATCTGGTGGTGTAATATTCTTCTTCTTTTTGTTTGCTCTTCTAGAAACGTCACCGATTTCAAAGTTGACATATTCAGTTATGGTTGTGCTCAATGTGCGATATATGTTAATTATATTACGTTATTTTACCTCATCGAGCGTAAGTGCGCGCGATCCAAATGAAAGTGTTGCCTACTTGAAGACGAGATAAGATCTTAATCGCTTTTAACACAATCGGGCTCTTGTTACTACAGCCAAAGGTGCTAATCTAGAAGAGCAGTTTTTATCTCCCCTTATTTCCAGGGCAAGCGACTGCGGCTTTGGCCACTTAATTACAGTCTCACCCAACTTCCTTCTTCGAATGAGATGATAATGCGTCAAATTCCCCCTCAAGTTTGTAAATGCAGGAAAACACAATTTTGGTTCCAGTGCAAGGGCGATGACATGGCATTTTTTTGCCGCTAGCAAGTTCATTGAAATCAGGAAGTTATGTTGGCACCAGATGCCCACGAGTGACATTTCAGTGATGAGACTCCGACAAACAAGACATTCGCGCTTTTTGCGCGTTCGCCCGTCTGTTGACCGTGTGATTGATGCACTTGATGACCTTCTGCACTACTAAAGTTCTAACATAACTCAGTAGCGGACATTAAATAAAGTAGATTACGGATAAGACCACGAAACTGCACACAACCATAAAAGCGCATACTTGTGCCTTCTAAAACAAGGGAGCAAACATTTCACTGGTCTGTGGTATTGCAATAAAATCTGCAATTAATTTCCGCATCTCTCGCGCACGAAACGGTACCTTTTAGGTGACTTAAATTTAGGCAGAGCAGGTTCTCGAAATAAAAAGTGTTCGTTTTACGTGGGCCTTAGAGACAGAATATAAATAGTTGCCCATTGTGGGCACCCAATCTTATGTCTCCACATTAATCTGCCTAAGAGCAGGCTTTTTTGTCTACACATTCTGCAAGTCTGTGCTTCATTTTCATAGGCACTAGCGAGAGAGTATTCCTCTACGCTGAGGGGGTACAAGGAGTTTTCAGACGTTAAGTAACGTTTTTTTTTTAATTTTACCAGCCAGTAGTTTCAAACAACTGCAAAACAGGACAATCGCCAAGTAGAACCAATTCCACCACGTCATCTGTCGTGTTGTAGACGTTAGTTTCCGTGTTGTCATTCTAGATTCATGAAATCACAGCCTCGTTGGGGTGGGAGCAAGCTTCATCAGTCACAGATCTACAATTTTCCTCGTTTCGGCACGGAAGGAAAAAGAGGAGCGAGAAGGGGATCATAAAAGTTTCCAGTCCGTCAATATAAAGCACAGCATTCACCAAGAAACAAAAGCGTCTCATACATGAGAGCAATTTCTTCATGCGAATATCTACGGAAATGATATTACGGACTTTTCTTTTAGACAACTATTGTGCGCTGCAAATGAGAGTGAGACAAATGGGAGAAGGCTATCATTATACAAAAGAAATTCCGCAAAAATTTTCACATGACGTAGAACGCAAGGAAAGATCGCGTTTCTTCGACTGGAGGAAAAAAAGGATGAATACAGTCCTGGACCGAAAATATTTGCCGGAAGTAATAGCTGACCCAGAGACAAAGAAAAATTCGATGAAACTGAAAACAAAAATTGCGGTGTCTTGCATTGTCATTGATGAAGTCAACCACAGCGCCTTCACGGTTTCGCGCGGAATATGTCATTATGAGCCAACGTGGGGGGGGGGGGGGGGGGTAAGTACTCTCAATTTTGCTGAATGAAAAAAAAATAATGAAAAAAAAAATTGGTTATCGGATGTGCCACTAAGCTTGGCTTTCTTTCATTTTTAGTTTTTTTTGCTCCTTTTTGGTTCCATTTTCTTATCCCCAGAAGCAGCATGATTTATTGAAAAATACGTTCAGCCAGAGCACTCACATATGCTAACGTTTCTGCTTTCTACTATTATTTAGTTTACGAAATCAGTGGAGGGACCCGGTCATAAGGAAGGCCATTTGAAGGAACGACACTCAGCAGGCGCTGAAATGAGGGTATTTTTACGTCATTGAAAGAAAAAAAAATGCTCGTAGTCATCATAGATCCCCCACCCAATACTAGAGTAGATACCTTATCGTTCGTTCAGAATACGAGGGCCCGTATTCCCAAAAACCTCTTGGACTAAAATTCTTTGTAACAGCAGACACAAACTGGTTTTCATGCTGGGCGTATTAATAGCGAAGGTGACAGGCTAATGGCAAAGAACACTTACAAAAGAAAGGTGTTGTGAATTCGGCCCTTGTCCTTTTAAATTACCGATTCTGTACAAATATTGCGCGTGGTGCAAACGATTCTGCTGTGAATTGATATTATTATAACCATACACTACCCAATAGTGATAAAGAGAAGCTACTGTACACTATCTCGAGAGCAATGCAACGGGTTCTGGTTCGCGAAACAGTAAACAAATGCCAGAACCAAAGGAATTTTCGTTTCCAAAACCACCTCATTTTCATCAATTATGGAATAC
Organism: Dermacentor silvarum; assembly: GCF_013339745.2. Taxonomy (NCBI): domain Eukaryota; kingdom Metazoa; phylum Arthropoda; class Arachnida; order Ixodida; family Ixodidae; genus Dermacentor; species Dermacentor silvarum. The sequence continues at coordinate 151,473,362 of NC_051154.1, forward strand.
TTGTGAGTGGCTCATCAAATTTTTGGGGAAATCTAATTTATAGTCATGTCTCAATTTTTTGCTCGCAAAAAATGTTATTATTGCGGTTGCCTTATCATCTTTCTCTTGTTGAGTCATAGTGATTGCGCAGAGAACAAAACATTATGGCGCTGAAGCTTGAAGTAGCGCCGTCGGCCCTGCGATAGCATTGCGATGGGAAGATGTAATTGTTAAAGGCATAGCATTATATGGTGGGCTAGTTGGTTGAGCAGTTTTTGAACTACCGCGCAGGACAGACAGACACAGTGCCGGTAATGTGTGTGTTTACGTTCTTGCGTCCCTTTCCATCCTGCGCTGCAACACAAAGAATCATAAGGGCAGGTTACTTACGAGTGGTAAGGGGTCACTAGGCGTTTTTATGTGGCGCTTATGTTCAAGTCCGCTCGTCGTCGCTGAATGTAGAACCCCGCGTGATCCACATGGTTTAACATCAGACATTCTACGATCTCTGAACGTTAGAAGTTGGGGCCGACGAAGCCGGGCAAGTGGCAAGGGCAACAGATCGCAGGGCACGTCTCCGCACCTATACGAGTGGCTGCAGAGGCATGGTAACGTGCGAGCCACTGCGTTTGAGCACCCAATAAGGCGGCAAAAATGCGGTGGGCATGGTCTCTATCGTGCATGTCCGCAGGAAGACGGCTGCGGCTACCGCTTGCCGTGCACTGTAAGCGGAATACGTTGCGCCGTGGGAGGAAGTGGGGCTCTGCTATGCCCGTCACGTTCGAGAACTGCATGGTGACAGCAGCACCGGTGACCGAGGCGGGGAGGGCAGCTATTTCTCCTGTGTTGCATCACATTGCATAGCATTTCATTAGATTACACATCGGACGCTGCTGTGTGCGTCTGTCGGAGAAGTGATTACGGCATTACGCCTAACGCGGTTGAGACATCGCGCAGGAAAGTTGAACATAAGGCACTTATTGTGTAGATCAGTGTGGAGGCTGTACGCAGACGCCAGTTATGCGTCATTTACGTTACAAGAAGCCTCTCATGGCGCTCAGATTAGTTGCGAGATTAACTTCGGTCTAGGGTTGTCTCGGCACGAACTCTGCAGAAATCCTTGAAATGAGTTTCAAGATTTTGTAACATTAATTTTGTTTTGCATTAATTTATTGTAGATTGCATAGGCCATGACGTTACCAACGTTACTGCTCCTCAAGTTCTAACGAGACAGTTCTGCTCCTGCTAGTAAGAGACGCTTGTGGTATTGAGAGGGACGTCACCGCATTAATTAGTATTTAAGTATTTGGTTTAGAACAAGTGTAGAAGACCTGCACACTCACACGACATTGCATTTACTTGACCTCGCTTCAGGGCGTTCTTTCTCTCACATCTAAATTTGTTAAAGATATAATAAAATATATACATTAGACAAATAATATTTCCCACTTTTCTGTTATCAACCGCTGAAGAACGTGGCACAAAACTTCTACATTGAGGCAACCTAAGGTCAAAACTAATGGACGCATGAATATGAGAAACATTCTAATACATTTGCACATAGCCAATAGGACAGCGAATAGTCAATAGCCTCTAGAGCATTTTTTTTTCGTTTTCAGTATCCATCACTAAAACAAATGCGGTCAGCGCACATTAGATTCTTTTAGCTAAGTGCTGTTGCTATAGGCCTACTGTTAGCGTTACCACATCCGTCAGGCACAACATGCTCATGCGGGGTGTGGGTTAATAGTGAACGAGGAGCCGGCGCGTGGCGGGAGCGATATAGCTGCAACCACGTATACAATGTATGCAAAAAAACTGATCTCGAAGTACATCCAGCACTTAAATTTACGAAAAATGTAAAGGATTCACAGAAAGATGGAAAATTCAAGCTAATGAAAAGTGGGCAATAAAGGGACGCTTCAGGCTTGTGCCAACACCTAGACAAAAAGATGTCTTCATCAGGGTGAAAACAAGTCACCTTGTTGGAACATTGGCCCCACGCTGATCGTTTCCTTGTTCATTCACTGTTCATTGTGTGGAGCACCACTGTTCATCACAGAGCCCATAAGGCTGTCTAGGGAGGCTAGTGAACAGCGTTGAGGCAGATCTGTCGACCGATTGATCACTTTTCTTTCTGCCTAAGTACAAGAAAACGATAGAAGTCCCCAATGAAACGGCGAAGTCCTTTGCTATTTCGCATTAAAAACAAAGAGCCAAACACAACGTGCGTCGTCCGTGACTTAGTGTGGTAGATGCACGTGCTTGCATGAAATGAAGGATGTGCGGGTCCGAGCCCCATGTTTTTTGATAATTATAGTAGTACTATTAAATGCTTCTTTTCTCTACAAGTGCCCGCCACGTACATCACATTTACTGTCGTTCTCCGTACGAAAGCGATTGAGCAATCACCTCATTGGCCTTCAGCTCGACCCTGGCTGGTATAAGTCGCTCTTCAAGGCTGAGGCATCTGTTAATAGGTTATTTCGTAACTAATAAGTAATAACTACTGTCATTTTACATTCCAGTGTTACATCTTGGCTATGAAAAACGTCGTTGTGGGAGTCTCTGGAATGATCTCCATTCCGCGGCACTCTTCAACCTGCCCTGAAACCTCAATGTGCAAAAATATGTTTTTTTTTTGCTCCTTGTACTCATCGAAATGTCGCAACTTATGACCTACAGTTGAAGCTGCGACCCTTGTGCTCAAAATGAGAATGACAGAAAACCCCGCTTCTTAATTAACACTGCACTCTGGATACTATTCGCGCTGATGCAAGGCTACAAGGTTGCAAGGTCACAGCCGCGGCCATCGGCAATATCACGTCGCATGAGTGGCTGTAGTCAATACAACGTACGTGGCGCTGCGGCGGCAGGGACGTACAGAGACAAACATCGCATGATATAAAGAGGAAACAAATTTTAAAAACCGGAAATACATATGTGTATTACTGACATAAAGTTAGAACTCCCATGCGCACTTTTCTCTGACGATCACGAGGAATGTATGCAAGCACAGAGGGAGCACATTGCATGCACCACTATATAGCTGTGAGCAGAGAGAGGGTTTGTGGTTACTTGGCCACTGTAGTACAAGTTATGGACAACAATACATTTTTTCGAACTATTAAAACATCGATATTGAAAGGCGAAAATGAGGGCTACGAGCTCTGAGGGGTAGAGATAAATAAAAACGGTGCATATACGAATGATCGAGTCCTTAACACACCAATAATTTAGGTTTAGAAAGACTAGTGCCTGCCTTAGTTTCGAAGATGAACATAAAAGGGCATATGTTTATATTTGCCACATTGCAGTGGTGGAGGTAGGGGTCACTGTCCCTATGCAAAAAAAAAAAAAAAATTGTTACGCTGGAATTGTTCGTCAGAGCAAATTTCAGCCAATCCTGATGCTGGAAGGCAAAGAGCACTAGTGACCGAAAAGCATTGTGTATTCGACCCACATAATGATTTAAAGCAACTTAATGCTTTCAGTTTTAGATATAACCACGCATCTCTAATACCCAGAGAGAATTCTGAAAATCTCATCGTCGGTTTTTTCCGTGTAATCGCTATCCAAGTTTATCTAAAAGAGATCCACAAGTATAGCGTGTACACTATTGTAAAACAGCTGCATTTTGACGATCACAGCTTATAGAAGAATGCTTCATGCCAAAGTTAAAATGGTCAGACATATGTGCTATAGTGAAGCGTTCTTCTTTTCTTGAGTATCAGCATGTTAGCCTTTGAAGAAAACTATTTTTTATGCTAAAAGTGTGTTAAAGACTCTCTAAGGTGGAAAGTCCTGATGCACGAACGCGGAGACTATCGGCATATGGAAGTTCTACCGCCTACACAGAGCCTTTGCCTTGACATTATGGAAGAGCGCTATACACACACACACACACACACACACACACACACACACACACACACACACACACACACACACACACACACACACACACACACACACATATGTATATATATATATATATATATATATATAAATTAGCTTCCGCCCAAGGCAGTTGGTGAGCTTGACATAAACGCAATAAACGGTCTGAGTTTGTTCAGGTACTTTCTGTTGGAGCTTTATACGTTCAAAGCTTATAGTGGCTTATTGCAAAAAAGAAAAAAAAAGAACACGGTAGCATTTGTTGGCTCTCCTTCCCTATGGACGCCAATAATCAGACGTAATGCGGGGGCGAATTCACAAACTTTTCGCTCGTAAGTGTTTTTTGTCATTGTCCAGAATACGTCCAAATGTCGAACAGCACGGCTGGCTAGTGTCTGCTCTTACAAATAGTTGTAGCGTAAGAAGTTTTTTGTGAATACAGGGACCTAGTTACAGTTAGCAGATGCAGTGTCGCTCATGTAAAAGTCGTTATCTGATACGTAATTCCTGTTCCACTAGCCTGTTCATCAACCGCCGACGCAAAGCTTAAAGAGGCCCTGTTATTTCACCAAGCCTCAGGCTTGGTGAAATAACATAGTCTGTGGGTAGCATACCCTGCTGTGAACATCTCAGCCAAGAAAATCCACGCTGAAGGCCTTACTCGCGTTACTAAGGTTCCTGTTGTCTATGGGCATTCAAGATAGGCTTTAAGAACGCCGCCCCCTACCGCTCTATAGTGTACGCGGTTTGATTGAGCTCTACTCTCTCTTTCTCTCTCTGCTCCTTCCACTTTCTTACTCATTTTATCCCCCTACTCCTTCCCCCCATGCAGGGTAGCCAACAGGAACTACCTCTGGTTAACGTCCCTGCATTTGTATGCATCCTTTTTTTTTCTCTCTCTCTCTCTCTCACTTAGCCAAGGTTTGCTGTCATACGCGGTGCGTAGAGCTCGCAAGCAGAGCGCGAAGCAACCTTTCTCTCAAACGCTCTCTTTTGAATAGAAGCCATGTTCCTCACTATTTTCTAGAGGCTTTATTTGGTAATAAAGCGGATTCTCATACGCGGCTGCTATTGGTAGCTGCAGTCAGCTAGGTAACGTAGATGCCGCGACCGCCGAGGGGTGCCGCCACGAGTCCACTGGCTAACCGCACTGCGGCTCGGTGAGGACAACCGTGTTTGTTTTATGTTTAGCGCGTCATAGGCACCAAAATCGGAAGTCGTGGCGTCTACGGTAATATCCAAAATGAAATTTGAACGGCGCGCTATGATGACATTTAAAAGGCGGAGCGTTTTAGCCACGCCCCACTACGCCTTAGCCTCCGCAGTACAAGGCATTGAAGAAACAACGGGAGCACCACGGAGGCCATGTTTGATTGCCAATAACTCCGCTTCTGCGGAACGCTACGCAGTATTCCTTGCGGCAGAGTATTTCTGAAATAGCCTATTTTCACTTTAAATTCCTTTCCCCACTTCGAAAAAAAGTGGTTCAGGGCCCTTTAACTTTCTTGCTCACCAGAAATTGGCAGAATTTGTTTATTTTTATCGGACTTCCTGATCCTTAGAAATGGCGACGTTAGCGCGGCAGAAATGAAGACAGTGTGCAAACCAAGAAGTTATAATTTCGTGCTGCTGTAGTTCATGTTGCTGATTTTTTGTCCCATGTTGGATGTAGTAAATGAAAAAAAAAGAAAGAAAAAGTCGTATGTATAGTGTATTGGCGCGCAGCCGTTGCCACGTCACAATATTATTCAGGATCTTGTAGATTGTCAAAAAACAAAAACAAGAAAAGAAAACAAGGGTCAAATTCACAAAGTTCCTCGTTTTTATGCGTTGTTTGCCATTGGCCGGCCGCCTTCATAACAATATGTTCAGCTTCAGGATCGAGTTAAATTGGCTCTTGCGAGCAATCTTAGCCTAAGAGACCTTTAGGAATATGCTTGTACATTAGCAATCTGTGTCAGAGAAAATAGCTTTCTCCACGTGCCTTGGTGAACCCCAACAGGGCACTATTGTATAATGAGAAACTCCCCGCTTTTATCACAGCGCGTATATTTTCTCCACGACTTGATTTACGTAAAAAAAGATCAGTATGTTGAAACGTGATAACTTGTCTCTTTGGAGAATCTCCGTCTGTTTCGCGGAATTTCCGTCTGTGTCGCACTCAAAGGCAATAATTTTGTTTAACAACAGCAGCAGGCAGAATCCTACACTACACTTTGGCCTCAACAAGTAGCTACGCAATATATGACGCTGAAATAAACAAATGTAATTAGCCCGTATTCACAGACAAAAAAGTTCTTGCGCTAGATCTATTCCTGATAGCAGACGCCAGCCTATCGTGATGTCAGGCATCTCATTAGAGAAGGCCGCCGGACAATAGCAAGCACTTCCGAACGAAAAGCTTTATTATTTCGGCCCCCGATTGGCAACCTGCTATATTGCGAGCGCAGAGGAGAACTCCACGCTCGTATTCGCCCTGCATTGACGTTCCACCTTGTTCTTCCTTTCTCGGTCTGAAACTTTTTCGCCGCCGACTGCGTCATCGTGCATCAACTATTGATCTAATAAATTTCAGACAGTGCACTATCCTGCGTCAACGCTTTGCCTGTTGTTGATTCTGAAATAGCAGTGCTCCGTTGATACGATTTCTAAGGGACCATGTAAAAGCATAGCAAAATCCGAGAAAACGTAATATCCGATATCGCTGGCGGCAGCAGTAATGATGTGAGAATACCTCTCTCATACAAAGCCTTAGTTAAGTATACTAGGAAGCCAAAAAGCTATTGAAAACCGGCTCAATAAATCTAGTTATCGCTAACCCACGGTTACGTTGAAGGTTAAACAGTTCTTTCTGGAGCGTTGGTAGCCGTGAATCACGCTAAATAAAGATTGACATTTTCATTTGGCGCTTGGGTTTAAAGTTCAATAATACGACCATCTCTTGAACACCCACAGTGGTTTTTTTTCAGTTTCATATTATCAATGGTAACGACACAGCACCCGCGAACTTGGGTGTGGGGCCACCCCTTGTGGCCTCTTCCACCTCCTCGTGGCTTTCGACTTCGTCAACCTTGATCAGATCGGCGACCGGCGTTGACCTGTATATGATGATGGCGATCCTTCTGCACCACATGGCAGCTTCTGCAAAGTGACCGCTTCCCGCGGCGACATGCAGCGGTCAACGGAGGCACCGCCGACGAACGACGCCGCTGCAGTAGTGCGCCATGGCACTTTCTGGACCGTAACAACCGGAAAGATAAACGTAACATGTAGGAAGCTAACACGCATGACGCTATGGAATCTACACGGAACCGCTGCTTCAGAATGCAAGAGCCGGGTAAACGTAACAAACAGGAACATATGAACAAGGTTCTACTTTGATACGCGGACTCCCTAACTTTCGGATTGTGCTATGAAGTCCACCTGAGTCATAAAATCAAGCGAGGTCAGTGCTCCTGCAGTAGCTGTGAGTGCATTAGTGTGAAAGTAAATGACAGTTGTCCCTCAGCCGAGCCACCCTACCCCCCCGCACGTCCGCTTCCGATACTTCGCCGT